>NW_027554434.1:0-180375 GCF_053574225.1 Canis aureus | reverse complement strand
CACACTCTGTGATGCCAGGACAGTCAAAATCTGTGTGCACTGCCAACAAACTTGTAGTTAAATATAAAAAGCAAAACCTGAGATGCCTGGGTGGCTCAGTGGTTGAGCATCTGCCTTGGCTCAGGGTGTGATCCCGTGATGTGATCCCGGGGTCCTGGGATTGAGGGATTGAGTCCTCCCCGCAGGGAGCCTGCTTCTCCCTCTGCCTGTGTCTCTGCCTCTCTCTGAGTCTCTCATGAACAAAAAATAAAACCTTAAAAAAAAAAAAAGCAAAACCTGCTAAAAGTACAAGATCTTTACAAAGAAAATCTGAGCGAGAGATGTAATAAACCTCTATTGGAACTGGAGTAAAAGACAAAAACAAAAGGAAGTCTACAAAGGAAACACAGGTTTCAATAACGTAATCGATCAGCTTGGCTTGATATATACCAGACCTTATGTCCCTTAGATGGAAAATATACGATTTTTCCACTATGAAAAACTTAGAAAAACCATTTATTTCTTCGGTCACGAAGGAATCCATAGAGAAATTTAAAAATGGAGATTTTGCAAATCTAGGAAAAATGAATACTTTCCTAGGAAAAAGGCAAAATGGCCAAAGTGAACAAGAAGGAGTGGAAAACGTGAAAAGACCAAACTACCGTTGATGAGAAAAAAAGTCTGCCCCTAACAAAGCACCAGGTAGGTCCAGAGGGTTTCAGGGAGGAGGCTGAATGGTAGGAACCTCTCGGATTCAGCCGCTGTCCCCCTTCCTTGGCCAGGAGGCAATCCTAAGTTTCTCTCTAGCGACTGGCGGGATTCTGGGGACTCCGGGGACAGCTCCTCCAGCGCACTCCCACGGCATCCTGCAGGCACCCCTGCCACACCAGATCCTACCTGTGGGTCTGCTAGCCCATCTCTCTTCTGGGACAGAAAACTACCTGATGGCAGGGACCATGCCTTGTTTCTCAGTGGCACCTGCCATGTACTGAATCCATGACACAGTAGGTGAAAAATCGCAGTGCCATTGTCAGTGTACCGGGATGCCCCGGGGTCTGTAAAAACTCTCCCACACAGAGTAAAGCAGAATGGATGAAAAGAAGCCAAAATGCTAATAGTCATTATTATTTTAAAAAAGATTTTATTTATTTATTCATGATAGACCAAGAGAGAGAGAGAGAGAGAGAGAGAGGCAGAGACACAGGCAGAGGGAGAAGCAGGCTCCATGCAGGGAGCCTGACCTGGGACTTGATCCCAGGACTCCAGGATCACGCCCTAGGCGGAAGGCAGGCGCTAAAGCGCTGAGCCACCCAGGGATTCCCTCTAATAGTCATTAGAGTGAGATTGCCCATATTCGCCAAATATTTGCAATGGCGTTAAGCTATTTAAAAAAAAAAAAAAAGATTTTATTTATTTATTTGAGACAGAGAGATAGAGCACGAGTGGGGATAGGGGCAGAGGTAGAGTTCTCTATGCGGGGCTTGATCCCAGGACACTAGGATCCTGATCTGAGCCAAAGGCAGATGCTTAACCTAGGGAGCCTCCCCAGAGCCCCTCCTTAAGCTATTTTTATGGGGGGGGGGGGGATAGTAATTTACAAGTTGAGAAGATTCCAGGAGCACTCCAGTTGCGTGCAGCAGAGGCAGGAAGGCCCCCCTCTGGCACCTTTCTTGGTTCCTCTGGCTTCCTCTCCTAGGCCAAGTTGGCTCAGCCCCCAGGACAGACATGGAAGCCCTGAGAGGGCCCCCTGCCCTGCTCACCCAATGCCTCACGGTGGACCTCCACTCGGAGGACCCATAGGAGCCCAGAGCCTGGGCTAGGCAGAAGGGTCCTGCAGGCTCTGCTGTGCCTAAGCAGCTGCTCTGGAAGTCCCCTCAACACCACAATCCTTCCTCAATTTGGCAAGAGAGCCTCCTGCACTTGAGCAAGGACCCCTATGTCCCTCAGACCCAGTCCCTGGCAGCACCATTTCCCTCAACGCCAATCAACCTCAACTGTCCCCTGACCTTCTAGTCTGGAACCCTGACCATGTTTGCATCAGCTGGGCCTGGCCCTCCCCACTACTGGACACAGACAGCTCCAGGAAAGGCAGAGACAACAGATTGAGTGAGAAGCCGGCCCCTGGCGCTCAGGAAGGAAGTGGGGAGGCAGGTGGACCCGTCTCAGGGGGGCTGGGGACTGAGAGGTGAATCATAAGGCTCAGGTTCAGGGGAGATCACCCAGGGGACTCCACAGAGCCATGGGGGCTGCCAGGGGCCTGGGAGGTTGCTCCTTTCTGCCCTGGGAGCTGTGGGTGGGGAGGACAACTGGTGGCCAGGAATGTGGGCTGGGTTGGGAGGGGGCTACCCAAGAAGCTGCTCTTTCATGGGTCAGGCCTTAGGCTGGGCAGTGGGGCTCTAGGGTCAGCCTGGGGCTGCAGGTGAGTCATGGGGAGGGAAAGGTCAAGCCAGGTGTGAAGAAACCAGCCGGGCCAGCCCAGGGCTGCTGTTCTCCAAGGGTGGGTGGGGGGGAGGTAAGACAGTTGCTGGGAGGAGGGCATACAGACAAGGGCGCTCACTGCCCCCCCTCCTTGGCCTCAGCTCCCCTGCTCCTCCTAGAGGGCCCCCTGGCTGGTCCCAAAGGGGGATCCAGGTGGAGGGATCCCTAAGGCCAGTTCCTTTGCCTTAATCACCGCTGCCTGGGGCGGCTCTTGGAGTCTGTCCCAAGGGGTGGGTGCCAGGCCTGGGATCCAGAGAGGAGGGTGAGGTGCCTGCCCGCCAGGCACCTGGCAGGGGAGTTTCAGCATGAGTGCAGGAAAAGACCAGGTGGAGGTCAGGGAAGGAGGAGAGAGGGTGGGAGAGCTGCACGACCCCGCCTTCCCCGGGCCCCATTGGGAGTTGAGGGGTCACTCACAGTTCTCAGCACAGGACAGGGAACCAGGGCCCCGGAGGCTCCTTCTAGTCCGGCTGCCTACTCAGGTGAGTAGGGCTGGGCTGGCTGCATAGGAAGCTGCCGAGGCCTCTGGCTGCACCTCTTTCCTTCCTGTGGCCAATGTCTGGGCAGCAGGGGCGGGCTCCCGTCCAGAGGGCCGGCCTGGGCCTTTCCACCTCAGAGGCCCTGGGGTGGGGATGGTGACCACACCCTGAGATCCCCAAGTCAGCAGGTCCCCCTCCCCCACTCCACCGCAACCACGGGGGAGGAGTCTCAGAGGCCCCTCCTCCTCCCTTAGAGGGGGTGGGGGCAGAGTGCTCCAGAAGGTGTGCCTCTGCCCTCTCCTGGGACAGCTTCTCCCACTGCGCCCTGGGTAGCTGGGTGCTGGCTGGTGGACGAGGGCTGGGAATTCCTGCCTCCTTCCCTGTGGCCGGTGCCCACCGCTGGGGACACGCAGGGTGCTTGGAAAGTGAATACTTGTTTGCCTTCCGATTGTCCTGTCCCTGCTGAGGGGAACAGGCTGGCCAAGGCTGTGGCCACCCAGCTGAGACTGCCTTCCGAGCTGCTGCGGGGATGAACCTTTGAGTGAAAGCCCATGGGACCACGAGCCCCTTTGGGACAGGATCGTGTCAGGTGTAACATGCTTTGCGTCCCCAGGGTCCAGCACTTTGACCAGCACACAGCAGGTGCTCATTACATGTCAGTTGAGTGGAAGGTGAATGACGAGGCTATAAAATGCCACACAGTGCAGAGGCTTCTCTCCTCTGGGGTGGGTCCCTGCCTCTGCTGATTCCTCTCCCCATGCCACCCTCTCCCCTTGTCCACTGGTCGACTATCCCCAATGACCCAACCCTGATCCTATGTCTCCTCCACCCTCAGATCATTGCCCCTCGCCTCAGAGGAAATGGGTCCCTCCCTCTCTGCCCGGGGCACCCCACCCCCACCCTGTTGGCCTCTCTCCCTGCGTCCCGTCGTCTCCCCAACCACCTCTTCACCATCCTCAGCCTCCCACTCTTCTGGCTCCTGACCGTTCGCTTAGATTTGGGGAGCCTCCCCCCTTGACCTCCACCTGCCTCTGGCCACAAAGCATCTCTCCCTTCCCTGCCAAGCTCCTGAGTTGTCTACGCTCAGCCGGTGTCCTTACCTCATCCCTCTGGCCCCTGCCTTGAGCCCTCAGTAACCCCTTGACCAGCTCCTGATAAGGTGGCTGCTGACCTCGCAGTCACCGTTTCTGATACATGTTTAATGGCCTTTATCTCACTTCTCCTTTCTTCTGGACGTTTCTCGGTGTCTGGACAGGCACTCTCCTGTTCTTCCTCCTTGTTGCCTATTCCTTCCTCTGGGGCTTCTCTTCCCTCCCTTTGTCTGTTACCCGAATGTGGTGGGGCCTGACTGTCTCAGGTGTTCCCGGCCCCACGTCCACGCACTCTGCCCGCCCCCGGTCCACATGCTGCAGGCCACACGCTGCAGGCCTTCTGCTGGGCAGCAGGCCCCCTCTCCAGCTGCTGTCTGGACCTGGCGCCACCGAATAAACAGACCACTGTCTGCGGGGTGTGCGACTGGGAGACTGCGACTCATTCCGACTTCTCTCCCACCTTCCTCAGCCCGTCGGCCACTAGATTCCAGGGAATCGACTTCCCAAATCTCCTGTCATCACTGTGTGCCTGGGAGACCATGGAGGTCTGTCCTCTGCTATTCTCAAAGTCCCAGCCACGGGGGTCTTTTCTGAACCCCCTCTCTTCTCTGCTGAGAATCTTCCAGCAGCTGCAGGATTAAGTCCACATTGCTGGTGAGAGTCCACGAGGTCCTGCCTGGCCAGGCACTGCCCATTCCCCACAAGAGCCCCAGCAGTACAGGATGGGAGTGGAGCTGCAAGGCCTCAAGGGTGCCACATCTCACACCTGCACCCATGCCTCGGCACCACGGCACGCTGGGTGTCCTTCTATCCCAGATGGCCTGTGCCACGCTGGTCTGAGGCATCTGCCCTCTTGCCAGGCTCCTGACTCAGATGGTAGCTCTCCAGGGCTGGCGCTGTGCCTCATCAGATGCTTGGCAGGCAGGTGGGAGGCCAGTTCATGCTTAGTCAAGGAGTGAATGAAGGGGAAGGGTAGGTGCTGCCTCTCCTGCCTCCTCTAAGAAGGAAACAGGGAGGCTCACCTTTCAGGAAATTCCCTTCTCTAAATTCTGCCTTCGGGTCCCCTGGGTGGCTCAGCGGTTGAGCACCTGCCTTCTGCCCAGGTCATGATCCTGGAGTTCCTGGATCCAGTCCTGCATCGGGCTCCCTGCCTGGAGCCTGCTTCTCCCTCTGCCTGGGTCTCTGCCTCTCTGTCTCTCGTGAATAAATAAATAAATAAATAAATAAATAAATAAATAAATAATCAATCTTAAAAAAAAAAGAAGGCTGCCTTCAATAACTAAGAGCAGACTGGGGATCCTTCCCAGGAGAGAACCAACTCCCCACCCCTGGAGTTTGTAGGGGACAGGGGGTCAGGGAGACCCACACGCGACACTGGAATAAAGCAGGGTCACAGGGGAAACAGGAACAGAGATACCAAGCCTCTTGTTGAGATCGCACGGGGAATTAGGGCCAGAAGGGGGAGCAGGCTGAGCGTCTCGACCAATACCCAGGTCTCTCCGCGGACGCCCGGTTCCTCCCGGCGCGAGCACCACCCCGCCATCACGTGTGTCCCCACCCCCTCACTCCCCGGTAACTGCTGCTGAAGAAGGAGAAAGAGAATATGGAAAGGCCCCGGAATGCGCCTCCGACGGCCTGCCTGGGAACGGAGGGGCGCCGGGGTAAGGAGCGCTGGCATCCAGCCATCTGCCCCGGAGAAGCTGGCCACCTGGCCCCCAGGGCCGCCGGGCGCAAGATCCCCCTGGCCCCCGCCCCCGTTCCTTCCGGGCGGAATCTGGGTCCGCGTCCTCACCCGCAGAATGCTGTTCCCCGCCATGGCCACAGGGGGGCGGGCTGCTCCTTGCAGAAATCAAAGCGAAGGCGGCGCCGAAGGGGATGCTAAATGCGACCCGGGTCTGCCTCCGTGCGGCGCCTGCTACGTGCCAAGCGCTTCCACGCCTCACCTCGTCGAAGGCTCACAACGCTAATCCTTTACACAGGAGGACACTGGGGCTGGGGCAAATAAGGGATTCCTCAGCAGCTGGCAGGTCACCCAGCAGGGTCAAATTCGAGTCTCTCTAGCTTCAAATCCTGAGCTCTTTGCACTGTAACCAGACCTGGTGGTGGGAAGACCCAGGAAGTCCCCGAGCGGGACGGTGCCTCCTTCCGCGGGGCATCCCACACTCAGTCCTGGCATGTGCCAGGCAACCACGCTGACATCAAGTACATCAAGGACAAAGAAAGAAACCAGAGACACAAGGTTGGGGGGTCATCCATTCACCCTTTCCACCCGTCTTTGGGCCAAGGGACAAACTGAGACCCTGAGAGAGGAAGTGAATCTCCCATAATTACCCAGCTGGTGGCAGATGTCAAAAAGATGTTTGTGCATCCTCCCTCCACGTCTCCACACCCCCCTTCCCCTGCCGCAAGTTCCTAAAGCTCAAGATGTCAGGGCCATGGAAAGGATTCTGGGGATGTAAGAGCGTTTTAAAACCGTGCTCTATTTTCGGTTGCCCAAATCAACACAACCGGATTCGAAACGAAACGAAAGAAAACAAAACAAAACAAACAACAACAACAACAAAAAACCCTCGCTGTAACCAGACCTCTTCCTGAAACAAAAAATTGGTGTGCGTGCGTGTGCGTGCGTGCGTGTGTGTGTTTAGAGGGGAACTGAAATGACTGAAATGTTGGAAGAAGCCAAAACGGGAAGCAGATCCCTGACTTTCACATCCATTATCTCATCTGATCCCCAAGCGTCTATGAGACAGGGGAGGCGGAGAGATCCTGCAGGCCCAGGATCCCGACGCCTCTCGGAATGGTGCGGCTGTCAGGCAGGTGAGGTGGCGCGCACCTGCCAGCACGGGGTGGGCGGCACACCGTACTCCAGGTCATCTACATTTCTGCAGGAAAACGAAGTGTAATAAATAAATAAAGACCACCAACGGCTTCACCCGGGCTCAAGTCCAACTTTGCCACCAACTGAGTTACGGAAAACACTCGCGCTTCGGGGAGCTTTGGCATTTCGGAATTGCAGATGTGACTGGGAGCCTGCACCCCTCTCGTTTCGTGGTTGAGGAACGTGGGGCTCCGCGTGAGGCAGCCCGTGCAGAGCCGGCGGACGCTAAGCGGAGCGGGGCTCCTGGAGCGCGGGCGCAGCCCCCCGCCCGCCTCCTCGCTCCCGGGCGCCCCATACCTGCTGCGGGCGCTCGTCCCGCGCCGGGCCGCGCTCGTCCAGGATGGCCTCGTAGACGTTCCCGAGTCGCTGCGCGCCAGGGGGCGCGGGCACACCCAGGAGCCCGCCACGCTGCAGGCCTTGAAGCTGCCGGCGCTTCCCAGGAGGCCGGCAGGGGGCGCGACGGCGGCGCGCGCCAGGTCGTCCAGGGACTGCGCGGGCCGCACGGGCGCCGCGGGCCGCGTGTACAGGCAGGTGGGCAGGCCGGGCCCGGGGCTGCCGTGCTGGGTCGAGGCGCCGCGCCGCGCGGGGCCGCACAGGGAGCTCACGCGGCCCCGGGGCTTGGCGGCCGTGCCGTCGGGGCCCGCGGGCGCCGGCGCGCTCACGAAGCGGTAGTCGTAGGCGAGCGGTTCGGGGGCTGCGGGGCCCGGGCGGAGCGCGGGCGGCGGCGAGGAGGCGGCGGGGTCCCCGAGCGCCGGCAGCTCGCGCACGTACTGCGCCGGCAGGTAGAAGGGGCGGCCGCCGGGCTCGCGCCGGACGTGCCCCCAGTGCTCCGTGCTCCGGCGCAGCAGCCGGTAGCGCTCGTTGGGCTGGATGGCGACGCGCCGCCCGTCCTTGCCGGGGTACTCGAAGGGATGCTCCACCAGCACGTACACGTCCCCCTCGACGTCCGCCGCCATCGCCATCGCGGCCGCGGAGTCTCCCTGTGGGCACGAGGAGGAGGGGCGCGGAGGTCAGGGCCACCCAGCCGGGAGGCGCGCCGCGCTAGGGGGACAAGAGACTTGGTTGAGTCCCGAAGCCGCGTTCCTCCTGTGCCTTAGGGCCTTGGTATCTCCAAAACGGGGCACTCGGATAAAATAATCTCGAAGGTTCCCATGCCCACAGTCGCTGATGTAATTATGCCAACGCTGATTCTGTGGCATTGCTGATAAGATTTGAGCCTCCATTCAATCCCCCGGTGGGGAGGTTGTGGGTAATACTGGTCCAACTTTGCAGCCAAGGAAGCCTTGACTCAGAGAGATGGGGTTGACTGGCGGCGGTAAGTCGACACCACACTTGCCAAAAAGTTGCCTGAACCTCAGTTTCCCCGTCTGTGAAGTGGGAAAAAGAGCTCATTCCTTCCGTGCCCGCCCGCCCCCGCCCCCGCCCCGACGCCACCAGCCCTCAGGAAATCCGGGTCCACAGAGCCTCTTCCCTCCAGGATCCTGCGCCCCCGGCCCGGGCCCTCGGGGTCAGAGTTGAGGCGCGGGGCTCTAGGAGCTGCCCCGGCGCCGCTCTACCCCGGGAGTGTCCCCGCTTCGCGTAGACCAAGGGCCTTGGCATGAGGCACCAGGACTGCCAAGGCCGGGGAACCGGTTCTCTTGGTTTCTCTTTTCTTCCCCAGCGGCTCTGCGGGGAACGTGAACCCGGAGCCTGGCCCGCCCAGAGCGGCCCGCACCGCCCCCGACTGCAGATCCCACCTCCAACCTCCCAACCTCCCGAGAGAGGCTGGAGGGCCTGCCCACCTGCCCTGTGATCTCCACGTTGCCCCACGAGAGCAGAGCGGCCCCTAGAGAATGCACTACCCAGGCGGTGTCCTCCCCAAAGCTGTCCTGGAGTGATGGCCCCAACCCACCCCTCTGCATGCCAGCTTAGCTTGGCTCTGGGTGGGGCAGCCTTGGTCAGAGCCTAACTGTAAAGCTGCCCGGGTCTCACCATCAACAAGATGAATGAGTGACTTCTTGCGTGGCTGCTCCCTCCCGATCTTTACACTGACCACATCTCCTGCCCAACTGGGTCTCCCCGGGGGCAGCAGGTAGGAGCCCCTGTGGCTTGCTGAGGCTGAGGAACCCAAGGAACAGGGTCTGGCCGGCAGGGGTCCGGGTAGGGGCTCCTAGTGCCCCTTCCCCACTTTCTTAAGCTCTCCTCGATGGGGAAAGGGGTGCACAGTGGGCCCTGGAGGCGCAGTCAGTAAGCTGCCTGGAGCAAAGGCAACAAACCCTGGGAGGATACCCCTTCTCGTCACCTTCTCCTGGACCCCTGGCACTCGCTCACCTTGGCAGGGCAGGTCTCTGCGGGCCCATGGTGAAGGGCTAGATAGACCTTCCAGCCAGCAAACGATGCAGGTTAGGCCCCCATCTCGTTGGGCGGGGCTTCTGAGGGCTGGGTCGGGAAACCTCGGGGAGCAGGAGCTGCCAAGGGGAGCAAAGAGGCAGAGGGAGGCTCCGGAGGGCTGCCCCCAATTCTGGGAGGGGCGAGGAGGAGCCTGAAGGAGTGTCTGGGCCAGTGGAGACATTGGGAGCGGGCCCAGGGCAAGAGAAGGCAGGAGGGAGGGGCGGCAGCTGGCAGGGCTGCGACTGAAGGTGTGCTGTGCTGCCTGCTGGCAAGCAGAGCCCAAGGTGGGTAGACTCCCACCCTGCGCCCTCCACCAACGCCCCCCCCCCCCGCGGGATTTGTTGGCCTCCAGCCTCTGTGTCCCCTGGGTGCGCTGCTCCGGGGCTGCTCCACCCCGGATCGTCGTCTCCAGGCGTCCCCTTACGGGTGAGGCCATTTGCACCCTGAATCACCAACTGCCAACCGCGAGCCCTCTCCAGCCCGATTGCTGGCACTACTCGCTTCGGGCCCACCTCCGCCCTCCCCAGGCCCTTTCCCCGCACAGCTTGGCCGGGCCTGGAAAGACTCAGGGCGGGGGTCCCAAGGCAGGGATGCCCACCAGAGCGGGGGTCTCGGGCTGGGTGGGGAGGGGACCCGGACTCGGCTCCTTCCCCAACTCGGGGGAGCGCGGAGGTTCCCTGAAACTCCAGGACTGATCCGTCCCCAGGAGCTGCTTTGGGTCCACTGGCCTGGGGACGAGAGTCACAGCGGCGCCAACGCCTGGGTCGGCGCGGGGGGCCTGCACCTGGGCCCGTCCTGTCCCCGGACGGAGGGCAGCCCTTTTCATCTCCGCTCCTCGCGGGGGGATCCGAGCCGCGCGGCCCTGCTCGCGGGTCCCGCAGCTCCGGCCCCAGCGCCCCGGGAAGGGGAGCCGGCGAGAGAGAACCCGCCACCTGCAGCACCGCACCCCCACCGGCCCCCGGCTCAGCGCCCCCCGCCCGGCCCGGCCCCGGCCCCTCGGGGTGTCCGCTCACTGGCTTCGCCTCCACTCGTCCCCGCAGGGCGCGTGGTTTCGGCGTCCGCGCTCCCTCCTCCACCGCCCAGCTCCCGCGCAGCCCGCTTTCCTGCTCAACAATACAGCGAGGGAGGCACCAGCGGAGAGCGCCGGGCAGAACTTCCTCCCGGGCCGAGGCTGGGCTGTGGCTGCTAGAGACAATCCCCGGTGTCCCGCTTCCTGTCCCCTCTGGGCCCAGGGAGCGCAGACGCCACCGCTCCCCCCCCCCCCCCCCGCCCTTCCTGGGCCACACCTGGCTGTCTCCCGGAGGTGTAAGCAGGAGGGCGAGGATGGTGGTGTGAGGTGGGGGCGTGGGGGGGGGGCGTGGGGGGGCAGCCTCCTCGACTACTTCTGGCCAGATTTCCCTCCCACTGTTTGATTCCGTCCCCCTGCTGCCTAGATCCTCCTCTGGAAGAGGGCCACCCTCCAGTCTGTAGGGTAAGCCCAGAGCAGCCTGCTGGAGCTGGACTCCTAGCACTTGAAATTTTCTCTCCTGTAAACTGGGGACAGTGACACCTACCTCCCAGGGTAGTTGGCGAGATTGAATGAGATGCACTAAGCACAGTATAGTATCACATTATTATAGGAGCACACATTTGTTATTATGAACATTATTTTTATTAGAAGATGAGCTGTCTTCTCTGGTGTTGGGTTGTCTCCAACCCCCCATTCTCCTTCAGGCAGGAGGGGGAAGGGAGAAAGGAATGTCCTCAGAGGCACCTTGCTGAGGATGAGGCACCCAGGTCGCCTGGCCCTGGCCTCCCTGTCCCTAGGCCTCAAACCCAGTTCCTTTTGTCTTCTCAGAGCCCACTTCCTACTGACCTGGAGAGACTTGAGGCCCCTGAGGGAAGCTGGGGCTCAGGGGATGTGCAGAAGGTGCTCCCCCAGGGCCAAAAGGCATCTTCAAGGACAAGGAACTGCAGACAGAGCAGAGTGTTTCAATCACATTTTTCCACAATCTGCCTTCCCTGGAACTAGTCTGTTTCCTTCTTCTGGCCTCACCACGGGCAGTGGTGGGCTTCTCCTGGCACTTAGAGGAAGGTAGTGGCCAAGTCTAGGCCACTGGGATCCCTGATTCTGGTGCTGCTCAGCCTTTTCTAAGCCCCCCCTCTTGCCTTGGAAAACCCAGTAGGAAATAGTCCCAACATTCTTCATGTTCCAGTGTCAGGGCTCTGTGCTTTGACAGGCACAGGGAAGGTGCCACTCTGGTGGGATTTCAGGCAGCAGCTTCATCTGTTATGCATGAGTGTACGTGAGGAGACCTCCAGCAAGGCCCCGAAATCTCCCCCTGGCTCCCTGGCCAGGACTCCTAGTGGCACCTCTTCTCCCCTGCGTGCCCGCGCCCCTTGCTTGCAAATGTTTACTACCAACCCTCCCTCTCCAGGCCTCCCCAGCTAATGAGGGGGGGGGCATCCAACCACAGGATGGCTGGTGGCCTCCCCCAGCCAGTGGCAGCATCAGGATTCAGAAGCAAGATCACAGGTGAAAAAGATCAGGTCTTTACTGCAAAATCACCCAAAATGCACACGGTAGCAGTTCCTTCCATACATTGCAAAGCGCTGTTCAGGGCCAGCGCCCCCCCGCTAGAAACAGTTTATTGCATAAAATGGCATTTTAAAAATAGTGTGGGCACCACTGAGGTTCACATCAGCTTTCCATTGGAGGTGAGAGGGTAAAAGTCAACTCATTTGATTAGCAGCTTTCTGGTGCTGGGGAGAGGGTCAGTTCTAATGCTACTAGTCCCTGGGAGGGCGGCGGCGGCGGGGTGGATACCCAACCTAAGCAAGCTCCCTAGGGCCTCACTCCTGCTGCCTCCTAGGGCACCTTCTGGTGCACATAACATACTCACGGGCCTGAGGAGCCAGGGCTGGGCCTGGGCAGCACTGCCCACCCCAGGCCAGCCCCTGTCCACTTGGGGACCTGGGGCACCTGCAGCTCTGCTTAGGCTGGGTCTGTGGGGGAGCATTAATGCTGGCTATGGGGGTGCAGGATGGGGATAAGGACCCACTTTCCCATTTAGGAGGCTTTGGCATGCTGGGCCTAGGTGTGCACCATCTTCCGTGCCGGGGACAGAGAAGTTGTGGGGCAGCCCCCTGTTACAGGCACCCCCACCCCCCACCACCTCCTCTGTTCTATTGCACAATTTATCCAGCTTCACAGGGCTGGGCAGGTGACTCAGCAGCCGAATCACCCCCAGGGAGAGGTGGGAGTAGATTCAGCTCTTTACAGTGACAGGCAATCTCCACCTGAGGCCCCCAATTCAAGCTGAGAGCAGAGAGGATGGCCAGAGGACCCAGGGCTGCGGGGTGGGGGTGGGGGCTGTGGGTCCAGGAAAGATGGGATAAGGCAGCAGAGAAATCAACCCCCAAACCCCAGGGTCTAAAGGTCACTTTGAAAACAATGGCAGGCTCCTGCTCTACCCCAAGACCCCCTTGAAAAGGCAATCATGCTCCAATGACGTTTTCCGGTCTCTGGTAGGGCCCCTCCTGGGCCAGTCCAGCAAAGCTTTGTGAATTCATGGCTTTGTAAACTGAGGCTCAGTGTCCTTCCAACAGGTGGCTGCTCCCACGTGTCCCTGTGCGTCTCTGCAGCAGGGCCGGCACTCTTTGTGGAAGGATGGGGTCACCACTCCACAGTGCGGGGCCTGGCAGTCCCGATGCCCGAGGCTGGCCGCTGGCCTGGGCTTGTTGCCCTCTCTGTGGGCCCAGCCTGCCTCTGTTCCCAGAGGGCTCAGTCATGCGGTGGGGGAACAGGGCGAGAGTATGTCTGCAGCCGCCCCCGGCCCATCTGGCTGCGGGTCTGTGGTAGGATGGGACGGCGAGGGGCTGAGGGGTAGGCAAGATGACCACCCTGCCCTGAGCCAAGAAAGGCTCAAAGTGCTGACAGTGCGGGTTCCAAGTCCCTCCCTTCTCCCTCAGGGACCAAGATCCCTAGCTGCACGAGAGCTGGGGGGCTCTGACATGGAGAAAGGGGATGGGGCTTCCAGGTGAGGTGGACAGGGCAGGGCAAACAGAGGGAGAGGGAGAGGACGGTCATCGAGACCCATCCCACCAGCCCCCGGGCAGTTTGGCACGTCGTACTTGAGCCGTGGGCAGTGAGCGCCCGGTGTAGGAGAAGGAAAGGCACCCAGTCCAGCTGGCAGGCTCTGGCCCAGCAGTGGCCTGCCTGTCCAGCCACCCGCCTGCCTGCGGGCCAAGTGTTCCCACACATTTGCTCAGCATGAGAAGGCCTGGATTTCTTGGGTGACTTGTGTAGGGTCAAGAATAAAAAAATATTTTCCGTTGAAATATGAAGGGGAAAAAAAAACCTGCCTTAAAAAACTAGACCTTTTAATCAGGAATGTGGAATTGAGAATGCGCCCAAGTCTTGTTTCCACAGTGTTTGAACAGCCCTGATGGATGTGCCATGTCTGTGAGGTGAGCTGGGGCCTGATTAGTGCAAAGTTCCCCCTCCCTGCATCCCCTGGAATGGGGGCATCTGATGATGTCCCCATGTCCGGGAGCAGACAGGTGGTAGAGGGACTGGGTGACATCATCGAGGGCTTCCTCTGGTAGGCTCGTGCTCTGGTCACATCGGAGTCTTCGTGACAGGGGAGACAGCTGTGACACCTTGAGAGGATCCGGACTGACGCCAAACCCAGCTGAGATGGGTGAGCCGAGCCGCCACCCCGCAGCCTTGGTGGGGACAGCTCGCTGACTTAGGTGAGAGTGCTCTGTTCTTGGTACTTGCGCCGGCGGGCACAGCGGGGGCAGCCCTTCTTCACCACGGCCTGGCAGCTCTGGTGGAAGACGGTCTAGCACTCGCCACACCTGGGGGATAGCAGCAAGCACCGCCTGTGCCATGGGCCGGGGGGCTGGCCAGCCTTCCTGACCAGAACCCGCGGGGAGGCTGAGCGGCACCTGCCACCCAAGGCACCTGTGCGCTGCCCCTGCATGGTCAAATAAAACCTCGCGACAATGCTTACCCTCCTTCACACCACAGGCACTGCTGACACTCTCTGTTCAAATTCACTTTTTAAGATGCTGCTTGAGACTCATGACATGACTTCTTGCCTATGTTGAAAACCCTCTGCTGTTTAAAAAACTCAGCCTAGGGGCTGAATCTAGGCCATGAGACACCTACTGAACATGAATGAATGCTCCCGCCTGCTCAGTTTTCCCCTCCCACACGGGCTGGAATGGAGGTTTGGTGGATGAATTTTTCCATTTAGAGGCTTCTGATAATGAGTGATAATCGGGTAAGATCCATCATTACTGCAGGAGAGAGGCAGGCAGGTACCACCCACAGGGTGCCCACTTTGTGCCTGGCCTGTGCCAATGCTCTGGGGCAGTAACTCATTCAGTCCCTCCTCACCCTGTTTGTAGATGACAAAACTGAGGCCCCCGCTCAAAGAGGCAGCAAGCCACCTCCTCTCTAGGGAGACAGACAGCTTCCTTGATCTAGGCAGGGGCCTTGGAGGGCTCTCTGAGCTGGACCGGAGCCTCCGTGACTGCTCAGGGCATCGGTACCGGCACAGACAGGGTGTCTCTGTATTTCTGCACAATGGCACTGGGCCTGCCTCCCTGGATAGCTGGGGCCAGCTGTGGATAGGGGTGGGGTGGCAGGCTGGGTGTCCCACATACCTGACTGTGGCGTCAAACTCGAAGGGGAAGATGATGTCGTGGTGATGGCAGATCTGGCAGATGAAGCCACGCTGGGTGCACAGGTCACAGTGGTAGACGTGCTGGGAGGCAAATCCAATCAGGGTGTTGAGGAACCCTTCATACACTCCATCCACGATCTGTGGAGGGCAAGTGCAGGCCGACAGGCCTTTCGGGTAGCTGTGCTGAGGCTGAGGCCATCTATAAAATGTGGCTCCACCTTGCCTCAAGAACTCCTATTCCCAAAGAGTATCTTCCCACTTGGGCAAGAACCACCCCCCCCACCCCCCCACCCCGGTCCAGGCTGAACAATGCAGGTGTACAGCTCCCCCACATGGAGGTCACTGGGGGTAACCGGCTTAAGGATGAGACCCAAATCCACAGTGCCCTCCCTGAAGGAAGGAATGTCCTCAACTTTCAGGCCTGGGGCCTCTCCTCCTGCTGCCCTCTAGCTGGGGACGAGGCCAGAGGCAGGGAAGGGGCCAAGGCGCTCCTGTTCCCCAGGCTTTGCTGGACTGCCTGCTAACTGCAGGGGGCTGGCGCTCAGTCACCGCCCAGGAATCCTGGGACAGCCAGACACATAGTCTGAGGTGCTGAAAAGCTGCAGCCACCCCTCCCGTCTGATGTCTCCAGGAATGAGGCCCCTCTGGGGGTAGAGAAAGGCAGTCTCACCTGCTGGAGGTCGGCAACACTGTACTTGTGGGGAGACTCCAAGAGGTAATTCCTGTGGTTGAGCCTTCAAACAAAACAGAAGAGGCCCCTTATAAGGGTTTCCCGATCCGGGCCAACCTGTGTTTGTTTTCATTCCTTCAGCTGCTCACCGGGTATGAACGCCTGGCCAGGGCGGTGCCTAAGAGCGCGGTCGGGCGCCCGGGTTGGGGATCTGGTCTTCCAGGTGACCCAGGGCAAATTACTCAACATCTCTACAACTCAAGCTTCCTCACCTGAGAAATAGAGCTCTTTGAGGATTAAATAATTTATTTAAAGCATTTGGCATAGTGCCCAGCACACAGTAAACAACGAATGATTATCAGCTAGAGTTGATAACACTGTATCGTATAACTGAAATTTGCTGAGAGTAGAACTTAAATGCTCTCACCAAAAATCTACACCTAAGTAGTGAGGTGATGGATGTGTGAATAAACCAGATGGGAGGAACCGTCTCACAATGTATATACATACACCAAATTACCATGATATCCACTTTCAACATGTTATAATTTTATCAGTTATGCCTCAATAGAGCTGAAGAATATTCCAAAAAAATTTAAAGGTTATAAAACATAGAACGTCTTTAAAAAAATTATAATGAGGAGGAGGATGACCAGAGCCAACATTTATATTGGGAACTGGGCTTAGAGGTTTATATCCATTAACTCATTGCACTGTCCTGTGAGGTTGGTACTCTTATAATCCCCACCTCGACAGGAGAGCTGGAGACCTGAATGCAGAAGTCAGCCTCTGGAGCCTGCACCCTTATCCATCCCAGTGAATGCCTGAAGGTGTTAGCTGTTGTCATTACTGCCACCATTCCATACTAGGGACAGTGGGACAGAAATGCATAGGAGGCAGCCTCTGCCCCCCTATAGCCCCTGGGCAAGCGGAGGGACACAGTCAAGCATCCAGTTTCAGTGCTATGTGAGAGTCATGGCGATGTGGTCTAAGGAAGGCAGATCCCATTTCACAGTGGGGTGGGGCATGGGGGAGACACGATGAGGGTGGCTCTACTTTCAACCTCAGTAGTGGCAGAGATCTGAGGGGTTCCATCCTCAGGGATAGAGAGTAAATGGCTGCAGAAATCCCCTATACCTAACAGCTGCAGAGTATACATTTTTATCAAACACACGTGGTATCTCATTGGTTTGATTTCCACAACTAATGAACACACTTTTATATATTTATTGGCTACTGGGCTATTCCAGATGCCATGAGGGCTCTGCCTTTAGGGAACTCTATCTAGGATAGTTGTTACCAGGACTGAGAGTTAGAAGCATAGAGTCTGACAGGCTGTAGTAGTGCAAAGGTTAAGATTTCTTACCCATGGTGAATGAGATGTGATAAAGAAGTGTACCAGCTTGTGTAATTTATCTGGCATTTCAGAGCAATGAAGAAATTACTAGGACTGTGGAACTGGGTGGTTATGGCTGAACACCAGTGATTTACCAAAAAAAAAAAAAAAAGAATGACAGACTTAGGTCAGTTAAGTACCAATTTAAAGTAAAGAATACAAATCAAAGGGCAAACGTGACTTAAGATTAGCAATGCAACTTAATTATAAGGGTTGCAGAGCTAAAGAGAAGGCTGATTTCTCACCCAGTCAAGTCTTCTATGCCAATGTCAGGGCCCTATTGGAGAGGTAGGACTCTGAGCCCTGATGTGGGGATATTAAGACTGATGCAGTTGAGAATTTTGAGCACTCAGACTATCTTCAACCCTTTGGGCCCAAGAAAGAGAACCACTTCCACTTGTTAGGGGATAGGGACTCTATCTTATTTGATGACCACACAGGTTTCAAATGAAGCAGGTGCTTTATAATGCTTTTATTTTTCAGAACCTGACTTCATTTCACTTCCTGGGCACCAGAGGAATGAGTGTCAAATCTCAGAATGGCCCCACTGGAGAAATCTTGGGCTTGCTGAGGGAGGAGAGAGATTTATTGCCAAAAGAGAGTAGATGCACCTGGCTAATATGCAGTGTAGGAACTGTCAGAATATGCCTGGAATCTTGAGGGTGCTGGACCAGAGAATTGGAATATAAATTGCTTAATGGGGGATCTTTTCCATGACTCAGATTTAATGCCCTGACAAGGATTCTTGGAGTCAGTTTTTAATACACTGATGGGGTGGTTCTTGGAAAAGTGAAAGAATGATGGCCCATTTTAGAGATTTGATAAATGGTGTAATAAACTATTCAGAAAGCAGTAAAAACCTCAGAGAAATGGGTATGCTGGAGTGGACATTATACATAAAATACAGCTTATACTATGTTCCCTGGAAGGATTTGGAAGCAAGTTTCAAATAGCAACCAGAGGGTGCCTGATCCACAGGGGTTTATGGACATATCTCATAGAACATATTACTAGAGGCAAGATAAAACACTAGAGGTATTTCATAACACATATTCAAAAAAAGATCAAGATTGAATGAACAGAGAGATAAAAGTTGGCCACTTCAATGGAAAGTCATAATCCCTTGCTATTTCCAGACCAGAGACAGTTCTCAGATCCAGAATCCATTGATTGAAAGAGAAGCTAAGGTCTAATTGTCACTAAAGAAAGCAAAAGAATACAGTAGTGGCTGACTTCATCTTTCTAGGGTCTATAAACAATGAAATATACTACCTTATGTTAATATATATATATTCCAACTTTCATTTGATTAGTGTTAATATGGTATATCTATTCCCATCCTTTAACTTCTAAACCATTTGAATATTTATATTTAAGTCGTTTTGTTGTAGGTAGCATATATTTGGGTCTTGCTGTTTTCTACATAATCTAGCAATCTCTGTCCTTTAATTAGTGTAGTTAGGCCATTTACATTTAATGTGATTACTGAAGATGACATTTAAGTCTATTATCTTGCTATATGTTTGGAATCGAGCATTTTTTGAGAACTCCATTCTCTTTTGTTGCTTATTAACTATAGCTATTTTTAAATTAAGAAAGTTTATAGTATACAACTTTATCAGTCTAACTTCGAATGATATTATACCACTTTGTATACAGTATAAGAACTTTATAATAATTCTTTCATTTTTCCATTTTATTCAATAGCTTTTGTGCTACTCTTATCATGGATTTCGCTTTTTGTGTTATAAAAACAGTACATTGCTATTATTTTTGTTTCAAATAATCAATTACCTTTAAACATATTTAATAATTTTTTAAAAATTTAATATAATTGCCATTTTCAAGGCTTTTCATTATGTGGTATAATTTTCCATTTGTCTGAAGTTTCCTTTAACAGTTTTTGTTGTGCAGGTCTGCTAATGATAAATTCTTTCAGTTTTTGTACATCTGAAAAAGTCTGTATTTCATCTTTGAAATGTACTTTTTCTGTTTATAGAATTTCAGTTTAACTTTATATTTTCTTTCAATACTCTAAAGAGGGGAGGAGCAAGATGGCGGAAGAGTAGGGTCTCCAAATCACCTGTCTCCACCAAATTACCTAGAAAACCTTCCAATCATCCTGAAAATCTATGAATTCGGCCTGAGAATTAAAGAGAGACCAGCTGGAATGCTACAGTGAGAAGAGTTCGCGCTTCTATCATGGTAGGAAGACGGGGAAAAAGAAGTAAAGAAACAAAGGCCTCCGAGGGGGAGGGGCCGGGAGGAGCCGGGCTGAGGCCGGGGCGAGTGTCCCCAGGACAGGAGAGCCCCGACCCGGAGGAGCAGGAGCTGCACCGACCTTCCCGGGCGGAAAGGGGCTCGCGGGGAGGTGGAGCAGGACCCAGGAGGGCGAGGATGCCCTCGGGTTCCCTGGGGCAGTAACAGCAACTGCGCCCCAGGAGAGTGCGCCGAGCTCCCTAAGGGCTGCAGCGCGCACGGGGGACCCGGAGCAGCTGGAGGGGCTCGGGCGGCGGCTCCGCGGAGGGGGCTGCGCGGCCCCGGGAGCAGCTCGGAGGGGCTCGGGCGGAGGAAGAGGCTCCGGGCGGAGGGGGCTGTGCGGTTCCAGGAGCAGCTCGGAGGGGCTCGGGCAGAGGAAGAGGCTCCGTGCGGAGGGGGCTGCGCGGTTCCAGGAGCAGCTCGGAGGGGCTCGGGCGGCGGCTCCGCGGAGGGGGCTGCGCGGCCCGGGAGCGCGAATCCACCAGCGCAGGCCCCGGAGCACAGGGCGCCGGGACACAGCCCAGGATCCCGCCTCCCCCGGGACAGGCAGAGGCTGGGAGGGACCAGGACAGCAAGGAAGCTCCTGCCCCAGCTGAGCAGATCAGCGGCCCCGCCCCGGAGCCTCCAGGCCCTGCAGACGGAGTTCCTGCCGGAGCTGAATCCAGGTTTCCAGAGCTGCCCCGCCACTGGGGCTATTCCTCCTGCGGCCTCACGGAGTAAACAACCCCCACTGAGCCCTGCACCAGGCAGGGGCACAGCAGCTCCCCCAAGTGCTAACACCTGAAAACCAGCACAACAGGCCCCTCCCCCAGAACACCAGCTAGACGGACAACTTCCAGGAGAAGCCAAGGGACTTAAAAGTACACAGAATCAGAAGATACTGCCCCGTGGTTCTTTTTGTTTGTTTGTTTGTTTGTTTTGTTTTGCTTTTTGATTTGTTTCCTTCCTCCACCCCCTTTTTTTCTCCTTTCTTTTTCTTTCTTTTTCTTCTTTTTTTTTTTGTTTTTTTTCTTCCCTTTTTTTTCTCTTTCTCTTTTCTTTCCTTCTTTCTCTCCTCTCTTTTTCTCTTTTTCCCAATACAACTTGCTTTTGGCCACTCTGCACTGAGCAAAATGTCTAGAAGGAAAACCTCACCTCAAAAGAAAGAATCAGAAACAGTCCTCTCTCCCACAGAGTTACAAAATCTGGATTACAATTCAATGTCAGAAAGCCAATTCTGAAGCACTATTATACAGCTACTGGTGGCTCTAGAAAAAAGTATAAAGGACTCAAGAGACTTCATGACTGCAGAATTTAGAGCTAATCAGGCAGAAATTAAAAATCAATTGAATGAGATGCAATCCAAACTAGAAGTCCTAACGACGAGGGTTAACGAGGTGGAAGAACGAGTGAGTGACATAGAAGACAAGTTGATAGCAAAGAGGGAAACTGAGGAAAAAAGAGACAGACAATTAAAAGACCATGAGGATAGATTAAGGGAAATAAACGACAGCCTGAGAAAGAAAAACCTACGTTTAATTGGTGTTCCCGAGGGCGCCGAAAGGGACAGAGGGCCAGAATATGTATTTGAACAAATTCTAGCTGAAAACTTTCCTAATCTGGGAAGGGAAACAGGCATTCAGATCCAGGAAATAGAGAGATCCCCCCCTAAAATCAATAAAAACCGTTCAACACCTCGACATTTAATAGTGAAGCTTGCAAATTCCAAAGATAAAGAGAAGATCCTTAAAGCAGCAAGAGACAAGAAATCCCTGACTTTTATGGGGAGGAGTATTAGGGTAACAGCAGACCTCTCCACAGAGACCTGGCAGGCCAGAAAGGGCTGGCAGGATATATTCAGGGTCCTAAATGAGAAGAACATGCAACCAAGAATACTTTATCCACCAAGGCTCTCATTCAAAATGGAAGGAGAGATAAAGAGCTTCCAAGACAGGCAGCAACTAAAAGAATATGTGACCTCCAAACCAGCTCTGCAAGAAATTTTAAGGGGGACTCTTAAAATTCCCCTTTAAGAAGAAGTTCAGGGGAACAGTCCACAAAAACAAGGACTGAATAGATATCATGATGACACTAAACTCATATCTCTCAATAGTAACTCTGAATGTGAACGGGCTTAATGACCCCATCAAAAGGCGCAGGGTTTCAGACTGGATAAAAAAGCAGGACCCATCTATTTGCTGTCTACAAGGGACTCATTTTAGACAGAAGGACACCTACAGCCTGAAAATAAAAGGTTGGAGAACCATTTACCATTCGAATGGTCCTCAAAAGAAAGCAGGGGTAGCCATCCTTATATCAGATAAACTAAAATTTACCCCAAAGACTGTAGTGAGAGATGAAGAGGGACACTATCTCATACTTAAAGGATCTATTCAACAAGAGGACTTAACAATCCTCAATATATATGCCCCGAATGTGGGAGCTGCCAAATATATCAATCAATTATTAACCAAAGTGAAGAAATACTTAGATAATAATACACTTATACTTGGTGACTTCAATCTAGCTCTTTCTATACTCGATAGGTCTTCTAAGCACAACATCTCCAAAGAAACGAGAGCTTTAAATGATACACTGGACCAGATGGATTTCACAGATATCTACAGAACTTTACATCCAAACTCAACTGAATACACATTCTTCTCAAGCACACATGGAACTTTCTCCAGAATAGACCACATATTGGGTCACAAATCGGGTCTGAACCGATACCAAAAGATTGGGATTGTCCCCTGCATATTCTCAGACCATAATGCCTTGAAATTAGAACTAAATCACAACAAGAAGTTTGGAAGGACCTCAAACACGTGGAGGTTAAGGACCATCCTGCTAAAAGATAAAAGAGTCAACCAGGAAATTAAGGAAGAATTAAAAAGATTCATGGAAACTAATGAGAATGAAGATACAACCGTTCAAAATCTTTGGGATGCAGCAAAAGCAGTCCTAAGGGGGAAATACATCGCAATACAAGCATCCATTCAAAAACTGGAAAGAACTCAAATACAAAAGCTAACCTTACACATAAAGGAGCTAGAGAAAAAACAGCAAATAGATCCTACACCCAAGAGAAGAAGGGAGTTAATAAAGATTCGAGCAGAACTCAATGAAATCGAGACCAGAAGAACTGTGGAACAGATCAACAAAACCAGGAGTTGGTTCTTTGAAAGAATTAACAAGATAGATAAACCATTAGCCAGCCTTATTAAAAAGAAGAGAGAGAAGACTCAAATTAATAAAATCATGAATGAGAAAGGAGAGATCACTACCAACACCAAGGAAATACAAACGATTTTAAAAACATATTATGAACAGCTATACGCCAATAAATTAGGCAATCTAGAAGAAATGGACGCATTCCTGGAAAGCCACAAACTACCAAAACTGGAACAGGAAGAAATAGAAAACCTGAACAGGCCAATAACCAGGGAGGAAATTGAAGCAGTCATCAAAAACCTCCCAAGACACAAGAGTCCAGGGCCAGATGGCTTCCCAGGGGAATTCTATCAAACGTTTAAAGAAGAAACCATACCTATTCTCCTAAAGCTGTTTGGAAAGATAGAAAGAGATGGAGTACTTCCAAATTCGTGTTATGAGGCCAGCATCACCTTAATTCCAAAACCAGACAAAGACCCCACCAAAAAGGAGAATTACAGACCAATATCCCTGATGAACATGGATGCAAAAATTCTCAACAAGATACTGGCCAATAGGATCCAACAATACATTAAAAAAATTATTCACCATGACCAAGTAGGATTTATCCCTGGGACACAAGGCTGGTTCAACACCCGTAAAACAATCAATGTGATTCATCATATCAGCAAGAGAAAAACCAAGAACCATATGATCCTCTCATTGGATGCAGAGAAAGCATTTGACAAAATACAGCATCCATTCCTGATCAAAACTCTTCAGAGTGTAGGGATCGAGGGAACATTCCTCGACATCTTAAAAGCCATCTATGAAAAGCCCACAGCAAATATCATTCTCAATGGGGAAGCACTGGGAGCCTTTCCCCTAAGATCAGGAACAAGACAGGGATGTCCACTCTCACCACTGCTGTTCAACATAGTACTGGAAGTCCTAGCCTCAGCAATCAGACAACAAAAAGACATTAAAGGCATTCAAATTGGCAAAGAAGAAGTCAAACTCTCCCTCTTCGCCGATGACATGATACTCTACATAGAAAACCCAAAAGTCTCCACCCCAAGGTTGCTAGAACTCATACAGCAATTCGGTAGCGTGGCAGGATACAAAATCAATGCCCAGAAGTCGGTGGCATTTCTATACACTAACAATGAGACTGAAGAAAGAGAAATTAAGGAGTCAATCCCATTTACAATTGCACCCAAAAGCATAAGATACCTAGGAATAAACCTAACCAAAGATGTAAAGGATCTATACCCTCAAAACTATAGAACACTTCTGAAAGAAATTGAGGAAGACACAAAGAGATGGAAAAATATTCCATGCTCATGGATTGGCAGAATTAATATTGTGAAAATGTCAATGTTACCCAGGGCAATATACACGTTTAATGCAATCCCTATCAAAATACCATGGACTTTCTTCAGAGAGTTAGAACAAATTATTTTAAGATTTGTGTGGAATCAGAAAAGACCCCGAATAGCCAGGGGAATTTTAAAAAAGAAAACCATATCTGGGGGCATCACAATGCCAGATTTCAGGTTGTACTACAAAGCTGTGGTCATCAAGACAGTGTGGTACTGGCACAAAAACAGACACATAGATCAGTGGAACAGAATAGAGAATCCAGAAGTGGACCCTGAACTTTATGGGCAACTAATATTCGATAAAGGAGGAAAGACTATCCATTGGAAGAAAGACAGTCTCTTCAATAAATGGTGCTGGGAAAATTGGACATCCACATGCAGAAGAATGAAACTAGACCACTCTCTTTCACCATACACAAAGATAAACTCAAAATGGATAAAAGATCTAAATGTGAGACAAGATTCCATCAAAATCCTAGAGAAGAACACAGGCAACACCCTTTTTGAACTCGGCCATAGTAACTTCTTGCAAGATACATCCACGAAGGCAAAAGAAACAAAAGCAAAAATGAACTATTGGGACTTCATCAAGATAAGAAGCTTTTGCACAGCAAAGGATACAGTCAACAAAACTCAAAGACAACCTACAGAATGGGAGAAGATATTTGCAAATGACATATCAGATAAAGGGCTAGTTTCCAAGATCTATAAAGAACTTATTAAACTCAACACCAAAGAAACAAACAATCCAATCATGAAATGGGCAAAAGACATGAACAGAAATCTCACAGAGGAAGACATAGACATGGCCAACATGCACATGAGAAAATGCTCTGCATCACTTGCCATCAGGGAAATACAAATCAAAACCACAATGAGATACCACCTCACACCAGTGAGAATGGGGAAAATTAACAAGGCAGGAAACAACAAATGTTGGAGAGGATGTGGAGAAAAGGGAACCCTCATACACTGTTGGTGGGAATGTGAACTGGTGCAGCCACTCTGGAAAACTGTGTGGAGGTTCCTCAAAGAGTTAAAAATAGACCTGCCCTACGACCCAGCAATTGCACTGTTGGGGATTTACCCCAAAGATACAGATGCAGTGAAACGCCGGGACACCTGCACCCCGATGTTTATAGCAGCAATGGCCACGATAGCCAAACTGTGGAAGGAGCCTCGGTGTCCAACGAAAGATGAATGGATAAAGAAGTTGTGGTTTATGTATACAATGGAATATTACTCAGCTATTAGAAATGACAAATACCCACCATTTGCTTCAACGTGGATGGAACTGGAGGGTATCATGCTGAGTGAAGTAAGCCAGTCGGAGAAGGACAAACATTATATGTTCTCATTCATTTGGGGAATATAAATAATAGTGAAAGGGAATATAAGGGAAGGGGGATGAAATGTGTGGGAAATATCAGAAAGGGAGACAGAACGTAAAGACTGCTAACTCTGGGAAACGAACTAGGGGTGTTGGAAGAGGAGGAGGGCGGGGGGTGGGAGTGAATGGGTGACGGGCACTGGGGGTTATTCTGTATGTTAGTAAATTGAACACCAAAAAAAAAAAAAACTGGAAAGAACTCAAATACAAAAGCTAACCTTGCAGGAACTGGAGAAAAAAAAACAAATAGATCCTACACCCAGTAGAAGAAGAGAGTTAATAAAGATTCGAGCAGAACTCAATGAAATAGAGACGAGAATAACTGTGGAACAGATCAACAAAACCAGGAGTTGGTTCTTTGAAAGATTAATAAGTTAGATAAACCATTAGCCATCCTTAATAAAAAGAAGAGAGAAAAACTCAAATTAATAAAATCATGAATGAGAAAGGAGAGATCACCACCAATACCAAGGAAGTGAAGTGTCAAAAGAAGTTAACAGCCTTGCCCAAAGTCAACCAGTTTTTAAGTGACATTGTCAGAACTTGAAATTGAGCCTTTGGATTTTAAGTTCAGGGCTCTGTAAATATTTCACTGCCCTATGACAGATGGGTGCATTGACACACACACACACTCACACACCTCACCAAGAAGCTGTCATTTACCTCTGTCTTACCTAGTATTGTCTAGGAAACAGCTGGGCTTCATCTTGGAGTGGTATAGAAATGGGGACTTTATATATTCAGTTGTCTCTGATCAGGAAAGTTCCTAGGACTGTGCAAGCAAAAAGAACTGCCCATCTCTATGGAGGAGAACTTGGCACGAATTGGATGATCCTGAAGTGGGAGTAGATGCCCAGATAGAACAACACAGAAAACAATCACACCCCTCTATGGACAGACAGTTGGAAAAATAAACTATATGAAGTCATTCTAGTTCTTGTGGGATGGTATATGATGTGAATGAACAAATAAAGTGAAATGGAGGATTCTCAAAAAAAAAAAAAAAATACTCTAAAGATGTTTCTCCACTGTCTTCTGGCTTGCATTGATTCCAAAGAGAAATCTGCTGTCATTTTTATCTTTGTTTCTCTATACATAATGTGTCTTCTTTTCTTTAGATGCTTTTAAATTGTTCTACTTCATACTGATTTTAAGCAATTTGAGTATGATGTGCTTTAGTGTAGTTTTCTTTTCTTTTCTTTTCTTTCTTGTGCATGGATCTTGTTGAGACAGTTGGACCTGTTGGGTTTATAATTTTCACCAAATTTGGAAAAATTTCAACTATTTCTTGGATTTTTTTTTGTACTCCTGAATTTATCCTTCACAGGATTCCAAAAATTACACAAAAATTAGGCCACACAAAGTTACCCCACAACTCATAGAAGCTTTGGTAATTATTTTTTTGTTATTTTTCTTTCCATGTGTCATTTTGGATAGTTTCTTTTTATAAGTCTTGAAGTTGACTCATCTTTTCTTCTGAAATATCTAATCTGTAAATCACTTCCTGACATGATATTCTTCATCCCAGACATGGTAGTTTTAGGTTTTTAGTTTTAGGTTTAGGTAGTTTTAGGTAGTTGAGTTTTTAGTTTTAGTTTTAGGTAGTTTTAGGTAGTTTAGTTTTATAGGTTCAAGTAGAGTATTTTTTATCTTTAATGTGCCTATTTAATATATTCCTGATTTCTAACTTTGTGAATATATGAAATCCACTTATGACAGCTGTCTTCATCTACTAATTCTATCTTCTGTATCATTTTGGTTTGGTTTAGATTCATTTTTTCCTTATTCTGGGTCTAAATATTTTGTTCAAGTCTGTAGCTTATTGTTTCACTCGTTTAACAATGTTATTCAAATAGCAGAAATTGTCAACTTTCCTGAAGTCCAACTTATCTTTTTCATTTATGGTTCAGGTTTCTTTCCCTCATATATAAAATCTTTTACTAAGCCTCAGGTCAGAAAGATTTTATATTTTCTTCAAGAACTTGTAGAGTGTTAGATTTTTATTTTATTAGCAGTTTAAAATTAGTATTTGTATATAGTAAAATATAGATAAAGGTATTTATTTACTTGTTTCTGGCATTATGTATTAAAAAGAGTATTCTCTTTCCATTGGATTGTCTTTGACCCTTTGTCAAAAATTTTTGTCTATTTTTGGGCTTTCTATTTTGTTCCATTAATCTTTCAGTCTAACCTACCATCACTATCACACTGTTTTAATACTGTGGCTTTCCCTCCTCATCAAATACATTGAATTGATGATTTAAAAAAATATAGTGATATGGTGAATCATACTGATTTTAGAATGTTGAACCAACCTTTTATTCTTGGAATAAACCTGATTTGGTCATGATGTATCATTCTGTTTACATATTATTCAACTCAATTTGTTAATATTTTATTATGGATTTTTTTGTGTTTATAAGAGTTACTGGTCTGTAGTTCTCTGCTCTTACAATGCCACTGATTTTGGTATCAACAAAATGCTGACCTCATAAAATGTGTGGGAAAGTATTCCTTCATTTTCTATTTCCTAAAAGAAATTGTTTAGGACTGGCATGATTTCTTCCTTAAATGTTGGTCGAACATGCCAGTGATGCCATCTGTGCTGAGTGTTTTAAAGAAAAGGAAGGTATTTTAACTACACATCAACTTCTTTAATAGACATAAAACCATGCAGGCTGGGGTGCCTGGGTGGCTCAGTGGTTGAGCATCTGCTTTTAGCTCAGTTCGTGATCCTGGAGTCTGGGGATTGAGTCTTGCATCAGGCTCCCCGGGAGACTGCTTCTCCCTCTGCCTATGTCTTTGTCTCTCTGCGTCTCTCATGAATAAATAAATACACTCTTAAAAAATATAAAAATAAATAAAATAAAACTATGCCAGTTATTTCATCTTCACTGAATTTTTGTAGTTGTTCAATGAACTTTTCCATTTCATTTAGGTTATCATCTTTATTGACAAAGTTATTTACTTATCTCTTATTATTCATATAGTATCTGTCAGATCTTTAGTACTGTTCTTTCTTAGTTGTGATAATTTGTGTCTTCTCACTTTTTTTCTTGTTCAGTCTGCCTAGATGTTTATCAATTTTAGTATGCTTTGCAAAGAACCAACTTTTTGGCATAGTGATTTTCCCCACGGTTTTCAGTTTCATTGGTTTATGCTTTTATCTTTATTATTTTCTTACTTTCTTCTGTTTTGACTTTGTTTTCTTAAGACATTATTGATTCAAAACTTTTGGTTTCTAAAATAAGGCATTAAATCTGATTTCTCTGTAGGTACTTCTTTAGCTTTATCTTACATAGTGCATTTTCATTGTCATTTAATTCAAAATATTTTCTAATTTCACTGTGACTGCTTAACTTCCCACATTCTTGTTATTGATGTTTAGTTCAGTTTGTAGTCAGATAATATATTTTGTCTTACCTCAATACTTTAATTTTTTTAAGGCCAGAAAGTAATCTATTTTTGTGAATCTTCCAAGTATTTTCGAAAAGAATCTGTATTTTACTCTTGGAAGGTGGAACATTCCTCTTAGTTTTATTTTCCTGAATGGCCATTAACTTTTTGAAAATAAAACTTCACAAAGAGAAAGAATAGGTCACATAGATTGGATTCAGAAATCTGATGGTTTGGGATGCCTAGGTGGCTCAGTGGTTGAGCGTTTGCCTTTGGCTTAGGGTGTGATCCCGGAGTCCCGGGATCAAGTCCCACATCGGGCTTCCTGTGTGGAGTCTGCTTCTCTCTCTGCCTATGTCTCTGCCTCTCTCTCTCTCTCTGTGGCTCTCATGAATAAATAAAATATTAAAAAAAAAAGAAATCTGATGGTTCAATACATGAATCTGAAAAATAAAAAAGTATTTTATAAAAGTTATGGTAGTAAGTACTTTTCAATATGAACACAACAAAGTACATGTATATACACTTAATAATGACAGAAGAGACCATGTACCAGCAAATAAATGCAGATAATGAATGTTATTTCTCCATATGCTTACCTTCTAATCTGCTCCTAGTATGATTCAATGACCCACTGTCTATACTCTGGCCACAGAGGTTTTTAGTTCTTCCAAGCAGCCAAATTTCTTGTTGTCTTAAAGTTTACTGAATATATTTCTCTACATGGAAAATATTTTCTCCCTCTTTTTGTCTAATTTCTCTTCAATTTTCAGCATTCACCTTGAAGTCACTTTCTTCAGGAAGCCTTTTCTGACATGATCAGTTCCTCCTGGTTTACATTTTCATGGCACCCTGTATGTTTCTTTCACAGAATTTACTATGATTGAAATGAAAAATATAAGGGCAGTTTAGGGCAGATTATCAAAAATGTTAAGGTTTCTTAAAGGGCTCAAAATCATTGACTCAAAAAAGTTACCAAATTAAGACAAGGATCAGCCAAGTAAGCTGACTTAGTGAACTTAAACCTAGTTAATGAATGGCATTTCTCTTTTGAAGACATCTCTGAAAGCAGAATTATATACCTCCAGAGGAATTTTAAAAGCATCTGACTTCCATATTAAATATCTTACACATCCAAGAAAATATAATGTATAAAATGTTGCACATAGCAGGGCACACAAAACCAACCAAAATGAGAAATCCCATTTTATTGTCTTCAAATATCCAGACAAATGGATAAGGTGTCTGCTTCTCTAAGACATACCTTGCTTTAGAAAGGAAAATCCATACACAAATAGCAAGTTAGGTTCAAACTTTTTTTTCCAATTGAATACAAAAATTAATACTTTAGAGTCTTTTAGTTTCTTGTAAATTTTTAGGCAAAGAATTTGGGTGAAGAGACTGAGAGGAAAAGCTTTGTCTTTCATGAATATTTGGAACCTTAATTTCTTTTAAATAGCACTTGACAATATTACCAGGGAGCACTTATAGGAAAATATACAGAGCTTCCTTGGCAGTGGGGTCGGAAGAGCTGCTTTCCCCATGTCTTTCAGACTCACTTTGTAAATTATGTGAAACACTTTTAGACAGACACTGGCACTCATAAATTATACAGCTCATTTGCATATTCCAGTCATGAGATATTATGCAAAGTGACATGATTTGCATAATGGATTCCTCTTGTCGCTTCACTTGCTGCATGCTTTTAAAAAACAAAATGAGGGATCCCTGGGTGGCGCAGCGGTTTGGTGCCTGCCTTTGGCCTGGGGCGTGATCCTGGAGACCCAGGATCGAATCCCACGTCGGGCTCCCGGTGCATGGAGCCTGCTTCTCCCTCTGCCTATGTCTCTGCTTCTCTCTCTCTCTCTCTCTCTCTCTGTGTGACTATCATAAATAAATAAAAAATATTAAAAAAAAATAAAAAAAAATAAAAATAAAAAACAAAATGAAATAAAATGAATGCATGAAAAGGTGAAAGCATCGTTTCCAGCTTCGCCTGTCTCCTTCCCAACTACAGTATCAACTGCTTTCATTTTCTACAGGGGAAGGGGTGAAGGGGACAGAAAGCAAAAATCTACAAACATACAAACAAAAAGAGCTTTCACATGAATTTTGTTCTTAACTACAATGTACCTACTTTCCTGGTGAAATCTTCCATCATAAATAACTCATCTGAGTCAAGAGGAATGAGAACAAATTAAAACACTAAATACAGAGTAAGAAACTTTATGGAACTTTTTCCTTAAAAAATTTTTTTTCTTTAGGGGTGATATTTAGGGAAAGGGTAGCCTTCCTCCTTGTAAGTGAAAAGAGGCTTCAAGGATTTTCTTCTTATTGGAAAAAAAGCATATTAAGGATGAGATAAATGGGCTAGGGGAGGGATTCCCCCCACCCCCCCAAGAACTTCTGAAAGGTTTTCCTGTTTTGAAAGATGGAGGGAGAAGAAAGACAGGGTGTGCTTTGATTATTTAACAAAATATAGAATGTCTATATATACTGTAAGGATGAGGCAGTACCATGTCGACTTCTATCGGCTCTACTCCAATAAGCAGGCAACGTTCCCTCAGCAGTTGCCAGTTTTGCTGCGGGCTTTCCCTGCCCCCCTGCACCAGTGCGAAAGGCAGAGTGTGCCAAGCGGCTGGCGTCTGTACCCTGTGGGAAAAGTTAACTGTAATTCTTCGGCTTTTAAAATCAATTAACCCGTGTGTTCATTAACGTCAAGTCGACGGGAGGAGGAGGAGAAGAAGGGGAGGGAGGGAGGAAAGAAAAAAGCTGCAAGGGCGGATGGCAGAAGAGTTGGCACAGTGCCATCCATTCAGGGGCAACGCCACAGTTTCGTGCGATAGCAGCAGCGGGTATATGTTACGAGGGCCCTGTATGCGGGCCAGGCAGTGCGGTAAAGCCAAGGGAGATTATCCAGACCCCCAGGAGCGAACAGAAAGCAGCAACCGAAGGCGCAAGTGCCAGGATTACAGCCTAGGCTGCTCCAACTATGAGCCCTTCCTCGGACCCAGGGACTCGGCTACTTGGGGTTTGGGGGTCTTCCACACCAAAGAGGCACAAAGCTGACTTTAATCACTTTCTTCCTTTAAACTTGATTCTGCCGCAGTGGAGCCAGCACAGCGGATGCTTTCACACCCAGCAAGACAAAGGCCGTCGTCTCCGCCATGACACTGTTCCGTTCCAAGCAGAGGCCAGGATCTTGGACTCCTTGAAAAATCAAAAGGAAACAAGGAAAACAAACAACAAATACAGCAACAAACAGAAAAAATTAACAACCACCAAAATCGGGTGCCCATTTGCCCATGCCAGGGGTGATCTGGGCATCTGTTGCAGCAGAAGGCGCTTGTGTGGGGCTATTTCTTTTTCTTTTCTTTTCTTTTTTTTTTCTTTTTGGGCAAGCTGTTGGTTTGTTTGCTATTCAACTTCGTTTATAATTAACTTAAAAAAAAAAACAACTCACCATTCAGCCTAGTCAACAACAAACAAAGAGAAAAAGCAGACATCGGAAGAGAAATGCCATAGGAAGCGGCATGAATACATGCCACAGCCGGTGCCACTTGCCATTCGGAAAACCTCAGGGAAAGATGCCAATTCTACAGCTCGGAAGAAGGCAGAGAAGGGAGCATAAAGATCTACAAATAGAAATCATAAGGAAAGAATACTGCTTATACAATCCTGGATTGCAATTGCACACAGCATCTGCTGGGAGAAGAGAGGGAATATTTAAATGGAGACATAGATGGGTATAAATTGAAAGATAGGCACCTATCGATTGGATATAGACACACTTGTAAGGCTGTATGTGTATATAAATACACATTATTTTCAGACAAATTAAACATTTAGATATGTATATATTTTTGTGTTATAGGTATGGGTATGTATACAGGTGTGTATGTTTATGCATATATACACATACTGTGGGATGTATGCATGTGTGAGGAAAAGGAGAGGAGGACAGAGAAGGAGAGAGAGGGAAATGTGTGTATGTGCATGTATGTGTGTGCATACAATCCCACTTTTTGACCCAGGTATACACAGAAGACAAAATAAAAATCATACTCCAGCAGCAAGCAGGCAGTCAGAGATTTATCTACATTCACTGCTATCACCAGGGAGATGAATGGGGCCGATCTGAAGCCCTTTTACAAGATCCACTATGGGAGTGAAGGAGGAGGAGGGATGCCACACAGACATGCACAAACTTGAAGGCAGAGGGATTTGGAAGGTGCTACTTAGGAAACCCTGGTGGCATAACGCAGGGGAGAAGAAGGGGAAAGAAGGGGGAAGAGGCTTGTCTCTATGTTTTAGGTGGTCGTTTAAAAAAAAAATCTGAAAAGGGGTTTCAGGAAACGGCTGGTACTTACGTTGTCTGCGTTGCTGTGGATCCTGAAAGGTGTTCTGTTGGCACCAGGCACTGAGCCAGGGGCAGGCGCTGGAAACAAAAGAGAGAGACAAAATAATAATAATAATAATAATAATAAAGTCATTCTATGGGAGTATTAATTGCTGCTCTTGTGGATTTTACAAAACACACAAACTGTTTTCTTTTTCTTTCTTTCTTTTTTTTTTTTTTAAATGTGGATTGGCGCGTGTCCCTTTCGCATGGAATATACAAGTAGTATGGGATTTACAGCCCAGTACGGGACTCAGGATTAACCGCGCTGGCATCTTTTGGGCATATTCTTCCTTTTAATGAATGAGCTTTCGCTGTTAATGAGGAATAATCGTTTGGCTAATGAGCTTTGAAACATTAAGAGAAAAGAGTTTTTTGTTTTTTTTTTTTCCCCGTTAATCGCTCTGGTGTGACTGCATGGATGGATTACAAAAGACAGCAATAGGAACGCAGTACAAAGGGGGGGAACCTCTCCTGGAGTGGGAGAAGCATCGAGATGGGTGATGTGTCCCTGCACCTTTCCTTCCTTCTTGCTCTTTCACTCTCTCTGCCAACTGCTATGGGTTTCCATAACTCCGCAATCAAAGTGGATGGTCGGGAAGGATTATTACAAAGAGTGAAGCCTCCGCTGTTAATGTCTCCAGTGTTTAATCATCATACAGTAGAATGGTTTTATGCATATTTCATTTGCATATCATTAAACTGTGTTAGCGAGGGGCATTCAGAGCCAGAAGAAGTACAAAGTTGGGGAGAGAGGGAAGAAAAAAGGTCCCTATGATGCTTATCTTCAAACAGGGACTTGTTCCATGATCTATCTTCTACTTTTGCTAAAATCATTATGACTTGGAAACCTTTGAAGTTGGATACAACCTTGGATTCTTCTAATTCCTGCAGAGCGGTATATTTTTAAAAACAGCAGAAATGTTCCTGCACTAGACAATTAAAGGAATATAAACTCCAGTGGGTTGAAACTAGTAGCTCTTTGGGGAATGCAGTGGCAGAGGCTTCTACAAATACCAACAGTTAAAAAAAAAATAAAGAGCATCATATTAAAACAAAAGAAAACGAAGACAAGAAATATTAACACGTGGATTATAGTTTCTTTTGGGGGGTAATGAACTAAAGAGAATGAAGAAGCCATCGGTAATTTATCCCTTCATTAATGAACAGTCACCTTTTTGTATGTTTGTTTTTGTCCTTTCTTTTAAGGGGGATGTTGTCACTTTCGGAGCGATTAGTCAATTATTTTGTAGCTCTGATCTTTTTCTCCAGCACCCGACAGGAAAGAAAGGTGGTGGTTAGGGAATATGTGTGTATTGGGGGGATTTGTGGGGAGAGAGGAATACAGTGAGTTCTTTGTAGATGTAATACATGCACAACATATTAATTGGGAGCTTTTAAAGCTCCCTCAATAGGCTATTTCATTCCTGGTACAACAGCAGCTGGTTAGCCACTGTTGGTGACTCTTCAAATATCACTTTAAGTATTTTTATTCTGTCACTGTTGTTGTTGTCTTGTTTTGTTTTTCCTTGGTCAAGAATGAGAATATAATGTCATCTCTTCTTTATCAAGTGTCTTCTCTTTTCCATCTTCTTCACTTCCAATTTCCAAACTGCAAAACAATGTTGGTTTAATATTGAATCCTAGTGCAGAGTCTAACTGGCACAACTTGATTTGGAAATGAGATGCTGTTTTATATTTAAATTATCCCCACTCCTCCCTTATCCTCCAAAGCTTTGTCTCTGTTATGAATATTCAGATGAGGCATGATGTGATTACACTGTACAATTACTCCTATCCATAGTGGTGGCAGGGGCTGCTGGGGAGAGAGAGAGCCAGACAGCCTCCAAGCCAATACGGAGTTTGTTTTCAGTATTTTTCCTATCTCCTTGGCGCTGCGGCACATGCAGATGTCGCTGTTGTTCTTTATAAAGCCCTAATGATATGCAAAAGCATAATGACTCGGTTTGGATGCAAAGCATCAGCGAAATATTATGAATGTCTTTAAGAAAAGAGGAGAGAAAATCCTGACTGAAGGAATGTCCACATAAATTATTTTTATTTAAATGAATTCAAAGGATGGGGTGAGGGCAAGTCAGAAGGAGTCACATGGAAAACATGCATAATATTAATATGCATAAAGAGTTCTCACCGAGGAGAAGAAGCTCCTCAGTACAGCTCATGGGACAAACTGGTTCATTAGGAAATAGCTCAGAGCGACTACAGCATTTTGCTATTTCAATTTTTTTCCTTATTTTAAATGAAGAGTCAGACAGATGTGTTTTCTTTGCATGGCAGCATCGAGATGGATCCAATCTGTGAAATTTGCTGCCCAGATAGCATTTCTAATGGAAACTGGAACTAAACAAGGGCATGGATATGGAAGGGAGAGGAGAAGAGAGAATACACGAAGAGGAGTATGTTCAGAGCCACAGCATAATGTTCTGTAGTGCAGGAGGTTTTCAGAAACCATCTTTCCTTCATTAGTCTCAGATGGGGGCTCCTGTTGCAGGGAGCTATCAGGGTTTACAAGATGAGCACCGAGACAGGCCCTTCTAGGTCTGAGGCTGAGGAAAGCAGCGGCAACTTGGTGCCTGTCCCCCACCAAGCTGTCTACAGCTCGGAAGCCAAAAGCACAGCTACTCCTAATTTGGGGATGCAGTAGAGTGCTCCTGGTCCAGGTATTCGTGACAGAGGGAATTCTTGGTGCTATCCTAGTATACATTGCTAAAGAGCAGATGGAATCAACTGAGTGCTTACGCAGGCCTGATAATGTCATTGCCGCTTCATTCTCAGGGTAAAGATTACTGTGGTTTTCTGACATTTTCGGAATGTTGAAATTACCAGTGTGGATTAGTGCATGTTTATGATGAATAGAGATGAATAAGTAGTGAATGAGTCTATTGGTTGGATTCAAAACTGATAAAATATTTGGAATAATACGAATAGCCTCAAAAGATTAACAAAGAAAACTGAAGCAAGAAGCAGCAGTCGGAAAAAAAAAAAGAAAGAGAGAGAGAATTCATTACTTCCTTGGTCAGGTAGACATAGTTTAAATTATTTTAATAATTCAGGGTAAAACAATTTTATACTGTTTAAATTACCTTAAGACAAAGACAGTTTTGCTCTGATCTATGTTCTTGTACAAATGTCTACTTGAACTGGACTCTATTTATACATGAGCATGTAAGCATAATCTAAATTCTGCTGTTCTTCACCCATTAATCTTCAATATTTCCATTTATGAGTTTCCCTTATAACACACACACACACACACACACATATTCTCAACTGCTACATGATTCTCAACCGGTAAAGTGTACCAAACTACAGAGTACAATGAATGATTAATTGGAGAATGGCTATTTAATCTGAATCTGAATCAAACCTTTAACCTCTTATCTTTTCCATCTTTGTTGACAGAATTATGGCTGTTAAATATTGAAACAATGCATGCAAAGAATTTAGTATAGTATTGCATGTAAACACTAAATAACATTATATTTTATTGTTGCTATATTATTACTTTAGTGTGTTGCTTAGTATTTGAGAAAAATAAGGAGAAGGAAATAACATTCAATCTTTTCTAAATAGTGATGCATGGAAAGGTTTAATGAGAAACCATTAAATAGGTTTCCATGTTGGATAAAATGTGAATGATCAATAATCAAGTCAAACTATAGCTTATATGAATACAGTTCATAAAAGACCCTTGAAAAGTTTCCTTTAAAAATATATGTGTAATTCTGAAATGATGATCGTGCTGCATGAAATCTACAGACTGATAAGAGAGTTCTATCATGGTTGGTGTAGACAACTATGGTAACTCAGAGATGCTCATTATTTACCACATTGACAGGTCAATGCCGATTTTCAGAACCTTTTTTAAAAAAAAGATTTTTGAATAGGTAAAATATTATTTTTAAATATTAATAATTTAAATAACATAGAAAGCAAAAAGTCTCTCTCTAGTCCCCCATTCTAGCTATGAGTTTTTAACCTCACTTCCAAGTTGGTAATCACTGTGCTGGTCTCTCGTTTATCCTTCCAGACATAATATGTTATACACAAATATTAATATGATATTAATACATTTTCCCTCCCATTTTTTGGTACACAAATGGTAGTTTTAAAAAAGGTAATTTAGAATTTTTTACAAATGCAGTAATCTCATCTGTGAATAGCCTGCTTAATGTCTTCATTTGCAGTAATCATGTCCATTAAATTTTGTCTTTAAATTATCTTATTTTATTGGTGAGGACGTCTAGTACCATGTTGAATAGAAGTGGTGTGTGATGAGAATGAACATTTTTGCCTTGCTTTCAATCTTAGGGGACATCATTGCCTTGTTTCTGAACTTAGGGGAGAAAAAAATTCAGTCTTTCATCATTAAGAAAAACACCTTTATCAAGTAGAAGAGGTTGCTAAGTTGCCAAGAATTTTTAAAAATCACGAATGGTTAAATTTTGTCAAATGCCTTTTCTGCCTCTACTGAAACAAATGACAGCTTAAAGTTGTTGCCATGGTGAAATTCAGTGACTGATTTTCATGTTAAACCAACCTTGCTGTCCTGGGACAAATGCTACTTGGTCATGATTGACTGATCTATCAATCATGTATAAATGGATTGCAATATTTGACCTGTTAATATTTTTTGTTAAGGATTTTGGAATCCATCCTATTATCCATGAGAAATATTGGTCTCTAATTTTCTTTTCTTAAAATGACTTTGTTTGGTATTGTTAACAGGGTCTTGCTGACTTTATGAAATGAGTCAGAAAGTGTCCTCCTTCTCTATATGCTGAAAAAGTTTGTGTAAGATTGTTATTTTTTTGTCCTTAAATGTTGGATAGAATATACCAGTGAAGCTATGGGGCCTACAAATTGTGGGCAATTTTCCAATCATAAATTGGATTTTTAAGAAAGTGATCTAGAACTTCAGATTTTCAGTTTCTTGTGTCAATTTTTTTGCAACCTGTTTTTCAAGGAATTTTTCCATCTCATCTTAGTTACCTTGATTGGAACAAAGTTGTTCAAATATCCTGTTATTATCCTACTTCTTTCCTGTCAAAACTTCAGTAATGTCCCTCTTTTTTTTGTGATATTGGTGACTTCTATTTTCTTTCCTTTTTTTTTTTTTTTTTTTGGTCAGTTTTAAAAAATCAATTTTATTAGTCTTTTCAAGGAATCAACTTCTGTCTGTTAATTTTTCTTTGATTTTTACTCTTAATGTTATAATTTCCTTTCTTAAATTTTGGGTTTAATTTGCTTCTCTTTTTCTAGATTCACAATGTTGAATCTTAGATAATCTTACACTTTTCTAATATAGATGTGTAGAGCTATATGTCTCCAAGAATTGCTTTAGTTGCAACCACATACTTTCATAGAATGTGTGTTTGTTATCGTTTATTAGAGATGTAAAACAATTTCTCTTGTGATTTCTAATCTTGCACACCTATGTTTAGACATATGTTGCTTATTTCCAAATATTTGGTTATTTTCTAGGCATCTTATTACTATGGATTTCTAACTTAACGCTACTGTATTCAGGGGATGTATTCTGCAACTCAAGACTTTTTATGGCCTGATAAATGGTCTATCTTTTTGAAATTCCATGGGTACTTGAGAAGATATTCTACTGATTTCCTGTATTATACAGTTGATTTCTAGTATCTTCTGTTCTTACCTTCTTCCTTCTACCTTCTTTGGGTTTCCTTTCTATTCTATTTCTGATTTCCTGAGAAAGTAATCCTATCATTGATTTTCAGCCTATTTTTCTTTTTAAACATTTGTTTAAAGGCTCTACTTTTCCCTCTATGCATAGCTTGAGATGTAATTCCTAGGTTTTCATATGTCATATTTTCATCATCATTTGGTTTAAAATATTTCCCAATTTACATCATAATTTCCTCTTAGGCCTATAGGTTATTCAGAAGTGTATGGCTTAAGTTCCACACCTTTGAGCATTCACAAAATTTTTAGTTATCTTACTATTATTGATTTTCAGTTTCTTATTCTTGATTTCCAGATTTCTGTCATCAGAGCCTACTTTGAGTGATTTAAATCTTTGCTTTTCAGACTTGTCTTATGGTCAATTTTAGTAAATATCTACTTGAAAAAAAGAATCTTGCCATTGTTGGATACAGTGTTCTACATATAACTAAGTTATGTTGGATAATTTTTAGTTCACCCATATTCTAACTGATTTTTTTGTCTGCTGATGTATTTGTTTTATTGGTTACCACAAGAAGTGCTAAAGTCTTATACTAAGATGCAAATCTGTGTATGTATTTTTTAGTTTTGTCAATTTTTGCTGCATATATTTTGTGACTATGTTATTGCAAACAAATTAAGAATGGTCTACTGATCCTTTAATAATATCTCCTGCCTTAAACTCTACTTTGTCTAATGTTAATATAGTTACTCTAGTTATATTTTGGCATAGCTGGATTTTAAAAATCTTGTTACTTTCAATTTTTGGATTTTATTTTTTTAGTTGAATTTTATCTTTTTTTTTTTACATTCTCTTAAATTTTTTTTTTTGAGTTTAGTTCACATATAATGTTAATTTCAGGTGTACAACATAGTGATTCAACTTCTCTTTGTGTCAAGCTATTATCTTTTATTCAATCTAACAGTTTTGTCTTTTAACAGAATTGAGTCCACTTATATTTAACGTAATTATGGATATACCTTAAATTATATACATATCAACTTATTATGTTTCCTGTTTGTTCCACCTGACTCATGTTCTTTCACTCCTCTTTTGTGTTCCTTTGGATTAATAAAATATTTTTTTCTTATTCCGTTTGTCTTTTAGATAATTAGTAATACATTAGTCTCATTTTTTAACCCTCTTCACCTTTTATGTTTATGTTAACATGTGTTTTAATTGCTCATGTATTTTAAATCTCACATATTTTAATTTTTTTATTATGTAGTCAAAATTCATTTAGACTTACCAACATATATACCTTGGGCATTGTTCTTTGTTCATTCCTACCTGTCCATGTTCCCTTCTGGGACTGCTTTTCTTCTAGCTAAAGAACTCCCTCTGGTTTTGGGGAGCAGGTCTGCTGCTCATAAGTTCTCTCCATTCTTGTTTGTCTATAAAGTTAATTCATCTTCAGTTTTGAAGGATATTTTAATTGAATATAGAATTCTAGATTGGCAGATCTTTCAGCATTTAAAAGATGTCATTCCATAGGTTTTGGGTCTCCATCATTTCTGTTGAGAAGTCAGCCGTCAGTCTTATTGTTGCATCTATAAAATAATATGTCTTTCTTTATCTTCTTTTATTTTCAGTTTTATTGGTGTGCCTTGGTGTGCTTTTCTTTGTATTTATCATGCTTGGACTACCTGTGGCTTGATATCTTTTCTCCCTTCTGGAAATTGTTGGTTCTTATCGGTGTAAACATTGCTTTTACTACAATCTCTCTTTTCTTTGTAGGATTCCAATTACACATTAGACTTTTTTAGTATCTTTCATATGTATCTTATACTGTTTATTTTTCATTTTTAAAACTCTCTTTACACTTTGGCTTGAATATTTTTTTACTGCTCTATCATACAACAGTCTTCTCTTCATCTGTTTCCTATCTGGTATTAAATCTAATTATTGGTGCCTTAATTTCAGTTACTGTGTTTTTTTTCAGTTCTAGAATATGTTTGATTCTTTTTTGTGAGTTGCAGTTCTTTTGTTCTCTAAAATGTTATCATTATGGAGGTAAATAGCTATTTCTGATAACTCCAATATCTGGTTTTCTGTGAGTCTGTTTTTATTGTCTGCTTTCTTCCTCCCACTTCTTTTGGTTCTAATTCTTGATATACATTCCTGGACAGTATTAAATTGATGCCAGATATTGTGTGTGAAAATTTTACAGGCTCTGGGTGATGATATCCTCTTCTGAAGAAAATGGCAGAACAAGGGGAGATCATCTCAATCTAGTTAAGTGAATAGGTTGATTTAAAGCTCGATTGTAGTCTTTGTAAAGCTCAGATTATATCTGGTTCACCTCATCTCCTAGGTCCCATTTCCTTGACAGCTCTTGAACTCCAATTTTTGTCTTCCTAGCACTGTAAGAATGATGAAAACTCTATTTAGCTTTCAGTAGCTTTCTGATCTACTTCTTAGCATCTTATCTTAAATAAGGAAAACTGAAAGTTTGAGATATACTCTGATTATAGAATTCTTTTGAAATAATGCCATCAGAAAAGGAAGTGAGGATATTTGTTCTTTGTGAACTTGTGTTCATTCCTAGTAATCAAAAGTCCCTTTTTTAAGCATTTACAAAAAAAATAACTTACATACCTGATTTCACAATTAAAATGTAATACTTTTAAACATTGGGAATGACTTTTTTCCTCTTATTCAGGCTTTTGGCACATCTCCCAATCTGTATATTTTCTTAAAAAACGTGTGATTCCTCAAGGCAACTGCAGACGTAGTTTCATAAGCTTACTGCAAAATATCATAGTACCTTTGAAAGTAATATATCTGGGATAGGACACTTGAATTCCAACAGTTAGTTGTTTCCTTTTAATCTCTGCCCAATCTTGGGCTAAAAACCCTTACCAACAAATCTTATTCTTGTCTTTTTTTATTTGAAGCTCATTCTTATTGATAGAGGAAAAAAAAAAGAAGAATAATTCATTCTTTCTCTCCCTCAGTCCCTCCTATTCTTTTAGTAATTTCTTAACAGAACATCAAAATTCTGCAGCAAGTCTATCTTTTACTTTTCCCTAAAAACAGCTCAAAAATTCTCTCTTCTATGTTCTTCTTTATATCTTCTATATTCATTTATATCTAAAATTGATCAAATAGATCCTTAGAAATTGCATTGTTCTTCTTCACCTTATCCTCCTTGCCCTTTCTCTGCCAGATTTTAATTTTATTTATCAGTTACTAAGTTCCCAGTAATGTACTTAATATGTCTCAAACTCAGTGAAACAGAAAGACACAGTTGTGCCTTAAAGATTGGTATGTAATATACAATAAGTCAATTACAATATAATGTGATATGTGTTAGATGCAATTTTAGTGTTATTTTGAAGGTCCTCCTATTTTTCTTGGGTTATCTTTTTTTTTTTTTTTTTTTAATGGACCTGGAGCTCAGGTTCAGGCGTCTTTTTTTTTTTAAGTTTTTTATTTATGATAGTCACAGAGAGAGAGAGAGAGGCAGAGACACAGGCAGAGGGAGAAGCAGGCTCCATGCACTGGGAGCCCGATGTGGGATTCGATCCTGGGTCTCCAGGATCGCGCCCTGGGCCAAAGGCAGGCGCCAAACCACTGCGCCACCCAGGGATCCCTCTTGGGTTATCGTTTTAGAGATGATGTCCCTGAGGTTATATTTACCCTTAATATTATATTTAAAAATCTGTCTTTCTGAAGTCCAGGATAACATTGTCCAAAAGAACTTTCTGCAGTGATGGAAATGTGATGTCTAATAGGGTAGACACTAGCTAGTACAAATGAAAAACTGAATAAAATATTTAATTTTATTTAATTTTAATTAAAGGGTCTAACTTATTAGACAGGTAGCTGTAAGGCATCTGATTATGTCCAATATTCCTCATTTCTGGATATTTTAAGCTCTAAGATTAAATGACTACTTTCTTCCACGGTTCTTTTTTTTTTTTTTTTTAATACCTCTCTGAGAAGTTCTCACTTGTTGATCAAAATTAGGCTCATATAATCAGTCTCCTTATCATTTTTTCCTAAACTACAAACTAAATTGACTCAACTCCTTAATAATGATAGTTCTTAATCTACAGGGGGGTGATGGCTTTGATGTCTACCCCTTCTCTAGAAGTAGCAAATCTTTGTTTGAATGCTAAGTAAGAGTTTCTTGTTTACCCCAGTGGCTTCAGATTTTTGCTTTGTATGAAAAAAGTGTCCAGGAAGTAAGTAGAATTTCATGTCTGAATGTAACCAAAAGAAGCTTTCTCCCACCTACTGATCTGCCCTCTAACTTTTTCATGTAGTAGAAGTCTATGGAAAAGAGCTTGCAAGTGAGTGCAGAAACCCTGGAACTCTCAGGAATTCTAAAATGTCATATTTACCCACACTGGGCCTTTAAGAAGTTGGCATAATTTGTTTTATTTGTATATACTCTAATGGAGGCCATGTATTCTTTACTATACATGAAACAACTGTGCCCCATTTCTTTGGATAAGCTTGTTATTCTTTGGAATTCACTTTACCTGGTTGCTTCACAAATTCAACTCTCTGATTATTCAAGAAAGATATGATTTTGTAGGTTATCTGGCTTTTGCTCATTGTTAAAATGGGGTGATGTCTCTTTGACATCCTGCATTGTCCTCTAAGTTATTAAGCACTTTGTGACACCTTTTCCTTATGAATATTTTGTCTTCTGACTTTTCTTTCACAGTTTTATAGTATAAAATAGTATCTCTCAAACTTCAGCCTGCATTTTACTCATTATCTTTGAGGGAAGGAAGGAAAGAATATATATTCATACATATATGCATATACACATCCAAATATATATATGTAAAATTATGTGTATGTGTAAAATTATTTTGGAATGCACAAAGGTATAGGGCAATTGAAGAATACATAATAAATAAGTTATTAGCTACTAAAGCTATTTGGACATAGAGTAATTGCAATAACTCCTAATGGTTCATTAAATAGAAATTATGGAAACGGAACTGCTTAGTTGATAGGTTGTGGCTGCTTACTCAAGAGACTGGCCCTGCCTTTCATTTCTATCAGTATGATCTAGTCAAAGCTTTTTCTAAGATAAAATTTCTATTAGAGGAAGGTATATCTCAGTATGTTGTTTCCTAATCTATAAAGCAAAAATATATAATTACATGCTTTCTAAGGTTTCTTTATATCTGAAGATTTAGAATATTGCCATTTTTAAATCATGTGATTACTTTCCTTCTCTCATGTGACAATATTTATTAGGTTCTAGACATTTTTGTAGGCACAGGTGACTCAACTGAGAGCAAAACTAGACATAGATTCCACTCACATAGTTTATAGACTCTAATCAAATAATAATATAAGTATAATAAAAATTATATAAGTGGTATAAAAAATATCACAGGGATCTATGAAAGCCTAGAAGAGAGGGAAATAATTCAGTTTGGTGGGGAAGGAATGACAGTATGGGAAGATTTGAGGAATTCAGTGCTAAACTGGGATCTGAAGAATGATTAGGAGTTACTTAGGGAAAATGGAGATGGGAGAAAAAGCTCATTCTAAACAGAAAGATTTAGGCAAAGATCCTATTTAATGGGTATGTGATTGAAATAGGAAGTAAAGGGAAGAATGTAATATAATAAAGGTGGAGAGTGAGACAAAGTCCAGATCATGCTCAGCTTGGAATACCACGTTTGTGATGTTAAGTCTTCATTTTAGGAGAAATGCAAAGTCTTTGAAAAGTTTCATGAACAGAAGGGAATAATCAGATCTGTGTCTTTTAAAAAGATGACCTTGGTTGTGATATGGAGAAGTGATTGTTAGAAGCAAAAGTGGATATGGGAAAAAGGTGGCTCCTGTGGTGGACCAGGTAAAAGATGACAGTAACTTGGCTTGGGATGGTAGCAGGGGATATGGACAGAAGTGGTTGAATTTAAGATATTTGTAAAGTAAAATTAATGGAACTTGATGAACTGGACATGGGAAGGGAGGTAAAAAAAGGATTGTTATGTTTCTACAATTAGATAGTGAAGTCATTTATAGAAGGTAAGGATTGAAAGACAAAAGAACAGATTTTTATTTTTATTTTTCAAGGTAGGGATTTGAAGATCATGAATGCAGTTCTGGACATGGTGATTTTGGGCTATGTTTAGAGATGTCAATCTGGACAAAAGATAGAAATTTAAGAATCAAAACTAAAATTAAAAAAAAAGCATTAAAGGTAGATAATTTGAAGTCTAGGTATGGATGGGATCTCTTAAAAGAATATTCTCCAATTATTTAAAATAAAAATTTAAAGCCAAGTTATTTTAGTATTTTTGGAGAAAAGAACACATTTACTGTACCAAATTCTCATAAGCCTTCCCATATCAAATAATAATCAGCACTTTATTGTTTTACCTTAACTTTTTATAATCACTTTATGAGATAGGTGTTATCATTGTTTTTCATGTTACACATGAACAAACTAAGACTATGAGAAGTAATTTAACTCATTTAGGAGCCAGAGTTCAAATGTAGGGCTGCACTCATAACTATTCTATTAGATTATTTTCTTAGTACATCTCACACTAAACATCCCTCTTAGAAACAGTAACAACTATAGCAGTCAAAATCTTTTGAAGACTTATTGTGTAGAGAGTAAACATTGCATATTTATAGTAATAATGTAGGAACAAATGATGACAGCTTTACTATGATACAAACTATGAGGAGAAGAAAGATTTTAGGAATACCAAATGAGTTTACTGGTTTGTTCAGATGACACAGAAATTAGTCTCCTGCTCAGTTACCAAAATTGCTTTGTGTTATATAACTATGAAAAATATCATCTATAGCAAAATGTCATCCAACAGTAACACTCTTTAGGAACAGGTTTCAGTTTTGACTTTCAGGAAAGAATACTTCTTCAAAAGTCATTCGTTTTCTTGGGCTATAAGGAAAATCTAACTCAGTTTATTAGACTCAAAAAGAATCACAGCCAAAGAAGAAAAGCTTACTAAGTGACAGGAAAGGATTCTGAGTAGGGTTCTAGCAGGAAAGGGCTCTAAGTAGATAGCCTTGGATATTATGATTTAATCAAGAAATCTTGTTTTATGCCTGTAGTCTTTTTCAGATATAGACTTTTATATTTACAAATGTTGATATACTGATATCACCAGGATGTATGAAAATGGGATCAAATAAGGCAAATACATGAATTTCAACAAGTTATATTTAAAATGAAAGTGCTGAAGACAATAGTGTTTCCACTATTAGTATAACAAATGCTTTGGAACTGAGTGTAATGTGGAAGACACAATGTCTCTGATGAGCAGCAATGTTGTTTCTTTGATCACATATAAATTATTAGTCTGGTAAGAAAACACAAGAAGGTATTCTTCCCTTACAGGTGTGTATCTCTCAATGATGACCAAAACAAACACTAGCACTGTCACTTTACTAAATTGCAATGCAGCTATTTACAGTCTAAACCTGCATGTAACTTTAGTTTCTGGATATAACACTAGTGATTCTTATTTTACTTTAGTCATTTTTCAACTGAAATGACTTGTGTGCAATAAGAATGATTGGTAACCTTACTAGAATGCTTTAAAACATGCTGTGTTAAAGATAAATTTAATTCCCCAAAGGATTTAATGGCTAAAGTTGGATTTTTTTTGGTCATATATGCCTGACATAAATAAAAACAGTTATTATATCATATTTAGTATTCAAGATATTTAGGCATTTTATTACTTTGAGTTAAAAACCCATCAGAATTACAAAGATACTTTGAATCTTCAAGTCAGTCCAGAGATTGGAAGGTCTTGCATACATAAGGTTCCTTAAACTTTTCTATGCCCAAGTCCTGCATATACACCGAACCACATGCAAATTATCTTTTTTATAAGTACTGATTCCATGAACTTACAGCAAAAGTCAAAGTGAAAATTTATCAGGGCCAGGCTAGAGAGAGGCAAGAAAGATATTTAAGGCACAAAAATCAAGGAGGTGCTCAGTCTCAGCATTATGCAAGCACAGCGTTGGCACCTAAGGGCAAGTTCCTCCTTAAATTTTGCAACATAGTCACCTTGATATTGACACTCTGGCCCTTGTTTTTATTCTCTTATTTTATTTTATTTTTTTTATTGGAGTTCAATTTGCCAACATATAGCATAATACCCAGTGCTCATCCCGCCAAGTGCCCCCCTCAGTGCCCATCACCCAGTCACCCCAACCCACCGCCCACCTTCCCTTCCACTACCCTTTGTTCATTTCCCAGAGTTAGGTGTCTCTCTGTTTTGTCACCCTCACTGATATTTTCACTCATTTTCTCTCCTTTCCTTTTATTCCCTTTCACTCCTGGTTTTTATTTTTTTTTATTTTTTATTTTTTTTAATTTTTGTTTATTTATGATAGTCACACACACACAGAGAGAGAGAGAGAGAGGCAGAGACACAGGCAGAGGGAGAAGCAGGCTCCATGCACCGGTAGCCCGATGTGGGATTCGATCCCGGGTCTCCAGGATCACGCCCTGGGCCAAAGGCAGGCGCCAAACCGCTGCGCCACCCAGGGATCCCCTCACTCCTGGTTTTTATTCTCAAAGGTCTTTTAAGAATCAAACAAGGCAGTCTCTGGTTTCACTTTTGTTGTTGTTGTTGTTACTTAAAAAACAAGTAAATAATCTTAAGACTTTATAACAAACAGGTATTGCATAAAAATAGGGTCATATTAACAATTAGAGATCAGAGCTATATACAAATAATAATTAACTACAAATATTTTCTTAGTGTTTATTGTGTGTCTTAACTCCTTCAGTCTTAACACTTGAAGTATTACTATTACTCCCCTTTTACAGATAGTGAAACTAAGGCATATAGATGTTAAATAATTTGCTCACACTCATAGCCAGTAGGAGCTCAAGTTGATCTAACTCCAAAGCCCAATCTCTTAATTGCCATGCTTTGCTGCCATGGCAGAACCCAACCATAACCATTTAACAATGGGAATCTGTTGACTGTGTTTCTACTGTATGCAGACATCTAAATGCAATTGTTGACAAAGATTTAGAATTCTTGTTGGAAAAGATAAGTTAATAACCTTCAGATACTACTCAAATTCCTGCAGCCTCATAGCATGGTATATTAAGAAAGAGAAAATGAAAATGTAAGAGGAAAAAAAGGGAAGGAAAAAAGAAAGAATTATAAGAGATTTAGAGAGCACATCTTGTTGTGGACTAGAATAAAGTGGTAGGAAAGGGGATCAGAATAGTATGCACAAGTTGCTTCAAAGCAAACTCTGAAGAAAAAAAATAAAAAGATTTCCAACTACAGTGGAGGAAAAGACAGGAAAAAGGTTTATCAGAGAGGATTAAAAATGTTACTTTGGGTTTAATTTCAGCTGTTTTAAATTAAGAGGAGAAAAAAATACATTTCTTTTATTAAGAAATGAAGTACCAATAGTTATTTTTTTTTTCTATTCACCTACTGTAGAAAAAGAATACTGACATAAACAAAAACATGAGGGAACAACCTTACCATAGTTAATTAAAAAAAAAAAAGTCTCCTTTCTGCAGGAAAGGAGAGACACTTGGATATAATTGAGATTATGAATTTCTAAGAGATAAATGCTTCATGGAAAATTCTAAGAATATGTTTTAAGAAATATAGTATTGTATTATTGGCAATGATGGTGAGTTTCTAGTCTTTTGGGAAGAGTAGATCTTCTAAAAGGTTAAATGCTGTCCCTGTCCCCCTTCTTCAAAGCTCCTCAAACATCCATTACCAACTTAGGCTCTGATACCAGTAAGAAGGACCTTATCTTGCAACCTGCTGAAGAGCGCCCTCTAGTGCTGTCTTGCAAGTGAAATGTTGTCATACCAAATTTTTTTTTCATGATTTGTTCTGGTTATACTGGACCTTAGGTTTTCTTTGAAACCTTAGCCAAAAGAGAAAGATAAACGATGCTTTAGATCAGTTTTCTGGCTTGTAATGCTAGCCAAGTAAGACTCCTACAGTATATTAAAGAATGAGAGGGTTTTATTCTTTTTAACTTATAAGAAATGAGGTACATCTATTTTAAAAGTAATATGCTTTTTGCTGAAAGACTAGTTTTTAAAGAAAATCTGCAAAAATTTTAGTATGCTTCACAGTACCTATAAAACAGGAGTTTGTTCAATAAAAAAAAATAGTGACAATAATTGCTTCTCTCAAACTCTGGATCTCTGGAAATTTACCTACTTAGACTGGTGAGATGCTAAGAAAATTTTTTAGAAAATTGTTTGTATTAAACTTCAAATTTCTGGTGGGAGAACACAGAAAAACAAATTACCTGACTATAAGGCAAGTGTATTTTTAAATTCCAGGAAAAAGAAAACATGAGATATTCCAAAAGACAGCATTAAATAATGGCAATGTATTCCTTTGAACAGTTTTTGACTTTGGTACAAAGAAATTTAAAGGTGTGTTTCTGGAAACCAATATTTTCATTGAATTAATTATTTTTTAGAAGATTTTATTTATTTATTCATGAGAGACACAGAGAGAGAGGGGGGCACAGACACAGGCAGAGGGAGAAGCAGGCTCCATTGCAGGGAGCCCGATATGGGACTCGTTCCTGGGACTCCAGGATCATGCCCTGGGCCAAAGGCAGGCGCTAAACCGCTGAGCCACACAGGCTTCCCAATATTTTCATTGTTTAATACACATCAATGAATTTGAACCACGAGACTAGTATAAATCCATAAAATACTACTTCACCCATGGCACAATTTTTTCCCTTTTAAAAGAGTCCATGTACAATGAATTAAAGCCAGAGTGTGAGAGTGTTAGGAAAAGCTGAGTACTCAAAAGGACTATTAATGTTAATGCATGTATATATGTGTGTGGTATGTCTGCATGTGTACATGTTTATGTATTGCTGTCATTCTGTTTAATAATTAAAGTGAGGATCAGTCAGACACTTGGCCCAGAACATATGTAAATATAAGATCTCTGAAATAGTGTTCTGACAAATGAGGAAAGTAAGAACACTGAAGGAAGAATTAGAATTCATAGATCTTTTAGTTTTGTTTCACTTTTTGTTTAGCTTGTTTGCAGGGAGTGTTATTCTGTTACTTTATTCTGCACTGTGCACATTAGTAAGGTTAAATGTGCACAATGCATGAAAAGCAATTAAAATGTTTTTTTTTAAACAAAATGCTAAATAATGCCAATCCCAAAATATAAGACGCACAAATAGAAGGTAATATGTCCTAAGGTTTCTAGAATATGACAACGTTTAGAGATGGAATGTTCTTCAAACATGGCCTTCAAGTACCTGTGTTATTTAAATCCTTGGTGTCCAAATAGAACAGGGACTCTAGCAAACTGATGGCAACAGTAGACAGAGAAGGGTATAAAAGGGCCATGGTATTTGAAGTAAAAAACTCTGGGTTCTATTTCTGTCTGACTCACCACTGACCTTGACAAAGTCAGTGTTCACTGTGATTCAGCTTCTCCATCAAACAGAGGCAGTAACTCTTGCCAGAAACCACACAGGAGTGTTGATAATGGGGAGGATTAGTGTGATAATGTATAGAGCTTATAGAAATTTTACTGTGCTGTAAACACTTGTTGAAAAGATCTTTGTCTTTTGCTACTCCACAAAAGCTTAAGAAGATAATAGACGTTTAAAACATTAGGTTAAATTCTGCTTAACATCTTTGTTTCCATTTATTCTGACAGTTTCTTCAATGCACTGTTTTTATTACCTGTTATTTGTTAATATTTTTATGTCCAGGAATTTCTAATTCTCCTTCCATCTTATTTGCCTTATTCTTAGTCTCCTATTTACAAAAAATAATGATTTATTCTTGCCTTGAGTTTCTCCTTTCCCTCATTCTATTTATATCTGTAAATACTTGGTTATTTTTCTCCTATGACTCTTATCCCTATGTTGTTCAATTATAATAAAAGCAATCATAACAATAATACTAGCACCTAATACATATGAAACACTCTGTAAACAAAATATAATCTCATTTCGTGTACTTATTTGAGTTAATCTTGATCAGAAAAGTTGTTGATATTTTATATATCTTACTTATAAGCCTCAAACAAGTCAAGTGCTCAATAGTAAGAAACTGTTCACCCTGTCAATTTGAAAAAAGAAATAATCACTGGACATATTATACAAAAAATAAACTTTATTGTAATTTTGCATAGATTTCCTAGCAAATGATAGCACAGATAATTCAGAAAATTTTTCAAGTTTTAAAATATATAATTGTCCCAATTTACAGAATGAGATATCTTATTTTTATATTTATAGAACCTTAGGGTAAGAAATATAAAATGTTTCATACTTCTATTTTCAACTCTATTGCTTTTGGTTAGATAACAGTAGAAATCACTTAACATATATAAAATATGGAAACGACTACCTCATTGTGCTCTTGGAATGATTAATTATGCTTTTACTTCAGAACAAAGGCTGTGTGAACATATGGTATTATTACTTTAATACATGTAATTCATTGTAGTATGAAACAGCCATATATAGACCAAACAATAATTACTTACTATATATGATAAATAAAACCCCCCACTGAAAAATGGAGAAATACCTCTTCCTATCCCTAATTAGTTTTTAATAAACGATACATAATAAATGGCAACATTCTAATTTATCACAGTTTAGGCATAGTCCTCAAATGGAAGATGGGAGTGTATGAACTCTGACAACTGTTTACATAGCCTGTGAAACGTTCTCTATTAAAGGGCATTGTTCTCAAAGTCTGAAAAGGTACAAGCTCTCATAAGCTCCTTTCAGGTAGGTGGTATGGCGAATAGGAGTAGTCCCTATGGAGCACAAGTTCTAACTGCAGATGAATTGTCTCTGTTCTTGGTCCACATCTCTATAAAACATCCATATCATTTACAATTGATTTTAAATCACACACATACACACACACACAGTTTTAGTGAAATTAATACCTAGAGTAGGACAGCCATTTTTTACTTCAAATGCAAGAAATATATATTAATAGTTCTGATTTTCTTTTCAAAGCTACTTTTTTTGGGTCTCTGACATTAAATTCTATAAACCAGGCCTATCTAATTTTTTCATGTATATTTCAACAGACTAGAAAACCTGGTGGTGCTTACGTTTGTCTTTAAGAATCCAGGTGGTATTTATTTTCCATACCTGGTTCCTGCTTAAGTTCAGTGGTGTACTTTATTTTTTAAAGATTTATTTATTTGTGAAAGAGAAAAAGAGAGAGCAAGTGTAGGGGGGAGGAGCAGAAGGAGAGGGACAAGCAGACTCTGAGCACAGAGCACAGGGACAAGCACAGAGCCCCATGTAGGGCTTCATCTCAGGACCCTGAGATCAACATCTGAGCTGAAACCAAGAGTCAGGAACTTACCTGATTGAGCCACCTGGGTACCCCTCAAAACATATTTTAGTATTTCTTATTCTTCCTCAAACAGTAAGGATAAAGGGATACATTATAACCACAAATATTTAACAAATATCTATGTGAAAATCTGTGCTCTTCTCACTAAAAGTCATCTTGACTTGCCTGAGAAATAAAACAGGTGGGAAAGTAGGTTTTATCCTGGCATACAATTTACAAAATGGTCTAATATGTTCCTTGAATGCATTCCTCCCTCATGCCCGCATCTGCCATATCCATTGCTTTAATATCACACTGCCTGCATGCATGCACGCACTTCTGCATGCAAGACAGGAACTCTAATGCCCTGCATCACCTTGGAATAAAAGAACCTGGAAGGAAAGCAATGGTTTCCTCTGAAAAAAGGAAAAACAAAATGTACTGAGACTGAAACCAACCATTTCCATGTAACCACAGCTAACTCATTCTAAAGAAAATTTTATGTAGATTTTCTACAGAGAAATCTTTTTTTTTTTCCCCTCCACTGGATCACCCTATATGTGAATGCCTTTGTTCTCAAACAGTATGCTTTCCCTATGCTGAAAATTTTGTGTAAAGCTCTGGTATGACCAATTAGATTTACAGGGTTTAATTTTCTTAATCATTAGCACAAGTATACCTGGTTGTGTGTGTCCTTTATGGAGTTAAACACACACACACACACACACATACACACGATATATCCTCTTCATAAAAAGGACATTCACATAAAGCTAGACCACCTTCTATCATATATGGAATGGAAACCATCATATCCTTACAAAAATATAGGTGTATCTTTATATAGCAAGTGTACCGATAGCATTATGCCTTGACACTCCTTCACTCTGCTCTTCATGTGTTCAGACACACACATGCACACACATGGACACATGCACAACTCCATTTCTATAAAGTCAAATTCATCTAACATTACATAGTTTGGTTGGTATTTCTATATCTTTTCCTTCTTTAAATGTGACTAGCTATTTACACCCTAACCATTCTGTACAGAGCTGATTTAGCATTTTTATTGGAATGTGAAAGCTCTTAAAAGAAGAAAAAATCTAATCAGGCAGAAGAGATAGAAAACTTGCTGAATTTTCTCTCCCCCCTCCAAGACCCCCCTGAATCCTATCAAAAGCACATCTTCCATTCACTGCTTCCTGGTGTCATTATGACAAGCAGCTACAAATCAATAGCAGAGGGAAAGGCAGGACCAACCCGCACTCACCAAGTGATAAAGATTCACTCTCAGCCCCGATTTGCTAATAGCCCATAATAGCAGCCATTGGCGCCCTGCATTAAATCATACATTTCACTCTGCGTTTATTATGGGATTTTTAAACCTCCTCACCAAATTGGATTTTCTCGATGGTCTCTAATTTCCACATTTATCATTTAAAATTAAACTCCTCTGTGGAGAGGGGGAATAGAGAAGGAGGAGAAGGTAGAGAGAGGCCAAAGAGGAATGTATTTTTTCTTCTCACCCCCCTCTTTTTTATGAAAACCCATAAATAATACCAGGTATCATAGCCATAAGCAGCAGGGCTTTTTTTTTTTTTTAAACTATAAAAAATTCTAGAAATCAGGGTGAATGGTTTGTATGTGCTGGTCTGCAAATGAAGACAATTCAAGAGGATAAAAATATATGTATATAAAGTAGGTTTCAAACAAAAGAAATTCAGTAAAAAAAATTCTCAGTAACATTACAAAGGTGAATTGCAAAAGCAATGGAAAATAAGTTAATGTTGCATTATGCAAATACTCCAAGGAACTGTAAAGGGAGTGTTTATCAAGTATATAGTATTCTAGCTTTAAAAACTGTATCTATTTTTATTGGTTTCTAATTATGTAACAGCTTCCATTTCCCTCTATACATTCTTAGTTTAAAAAATTATTTTAAAATTTCATGGAATTCTGTAGCTACAGCTGTCCCTTGGCTATTGCAGCAAACCCCAAGACAAGTTCTTAAATCTCCCACATGTACCAATGAAACAATGGAACCAACCCATGGGAACTTAAATCACTATAAGTTTAAATATATAGTATGTCTTTTTGGAAAAAATTCTTAGAATTCTTTGAGCATAAAAACTGAAAAGTAAATTTTGGATCTAGATCATAAAATGAAAAGGCTATATTTTCTCAAGCCTGCATGGCTGGGACTTTAGTATGACCTACTTATAACTGTAGTACTACCAGGATCCAAAGACATCAGAAGGGAACTAATCAGTCCATATTCGGAGATGCTTGAAAAGGCTAGAGGTTTAATGAAATGTCAAATGATCCCCGGATTTTTTTACTTTTGGAGATTTCCTCAGCAATGAAGTCCATCTATATCATTTTCCTTAAGAAATAGAGAAATGACCTTTTAAAAGAGTGTTTGAAGAGGAGTTAAAAAAAAAGGAGTTAAAAAATTCAGCCATTTTATAATATTTCACTGCATGTTCACCAGCTCTCTTTTGTTTTGGAGTTTTGTCATTGATATAATTTTTTCAGTGATTTTTAAAAAAAACTGTGCCATTGATTGCTGTGCCTTTTCTTTTTCTTTTTCTTTTTCCTGGTAGAAAACTACTGTTGTATATACCTCTTTTCCCCCTCTCCAATTCCACATAAGCAATAGCCTCTTATTTTAATACTGCTTTTATTCAAGTAACATATATACTGAAAAGAGCTTAAATCAAAAGTGTAATCTATGAATTTTCACTTAGTGTACACACTTGTTTAACCAGCATCCAGACCAAGAAACAGAACACTTTACTAAGTCCCAGAAGCCCTTCTTATGTAGTCATTACCAACTACCCCAAGGGTAGTCTCTATCCTGGCTTTGAATGTCATAGATTAATTCTGCCTACCTCTGAGCTTCATATAAATGGAACCAACTGGTATGTACTATCTTGCATCCACATTTTTTACTCAGAATTATGTGGGATTAATTCACATTGTTGTATGTAGTTGTAGTTCATTCATTCTTGTTTTTGTAGAACAGGGTTTGGCAAACTATGGCCAGTGGACCAAATGTAGCCTTGTTCCAGGTTTTTGTATGGTCTGTGAGCTAAAGAAGATTTTTACATATTTAAGTGATTTTAAAAAAATTAAAAGAAAGATAATGTGCAACACATGTGAAAACTAAATGAAATTCAAATTTCAGTGTTCACAAATAAAGTATTGTATTTTTGTATTTAAAAAAATATGGTCATGATCTTTTGTTTAAGTATTGTGAATGGCTGCTTTCTTGCTGTAACAATAGAATTGAGTACTTGGGGTAGAAATTTGTACAGCATAAAAAATCTAAAATATTTACTATCTGTCTCTTTATATAAAAAGTCTATTGACCTCTGCTGTAAAGTGTTCCATTGTGTGATTATACCACATATTTATCCATTCTCCTGTTGAAGAACAATTGGGGTGTTTCTGGTATTAGACTATTAAAAATATATACTATAGGGATCCCTGGGTGGCGCAGCGGTTTAGCGCCTGCCTTTGGCCCAGGGCGTGATCCTGGAGACCCGGGATCGAATCCCACGTTGGGCTCTGGTGCATGGGGCCTGCTTCTCCCTCTGCCTGTGTCTCTGCCTCTCTCTCTCTCTGTGACTATTAGAAATAAATACATATATATATATATATATATATATATATATATATATATACTATAGACATTCTACAACATGCCTTTCATGAACATACCTGGAGTGGAAGTGTTAGGTATAGATAATGCTTATATTCAGTTTTGCAGTTTTTGCCATAGTATCTTTTATTAATTTATACTCCAACCAGCAGCATGTGAGAATTCCAGTCATTCTTTCTCACTGACTGTTGGTATTTTAGCTATTTTTATGTTTTTTTTAAATGGTGGTTTTTTTGTTTTTGTTTTTTTGAAGATTTATTTATTTATTCATGAGACACACAGACAGAGAGGCAGAGACACAGGCAGAGGGAGAAGCAGGCTCCCTGCAGGAAGCCTGATGTGGGACTCCATCCTGGATCCCGGGATCACTACCTGAGCTGAAGGCAGGTGCCCAACTGCTGAGCCACCTAGGAGACCCATATTTTTATGTTTTTTTCTAAGATTTTATTTATTTATTCATGACAGACAGAGAGAGAGAGAGAGAGGTAGAGACACAAGCAGAGGGAGAAGCAAGCTCCATGCAGGGAGGCAATAGGCATATAGGCAATAAACCTATAAAAAACGCTCTTAATGTTATTAGACATAACAAAAATGTATATTAAAGCCATAAAAATGGGCAGACCCGGTGGCCAGTGGTGTAGCCTTTGGCCTGGGGTGTGATCCTGGAGACCCGGGATCAAGTCCCGTGTCGGGCTCCTTGCATGGAGCCTGCTTCTCCTCTACCTGTGTCTTTGTCTTTCTGTCTCTCTCTCTCCCTCTCTGTGCCTCTCATGAATAAATAAATAAAGTCTTTGAAAAAAAATATATAGATACAAGTCTTTTGTCAGTTCACGTTTGCGGTTATCTTTTAGGTTGTGGTATGCCTTTTTGCTCTTTTAAAGGCTGTCTTTGATGAATAGAAATTCTTAATTTTAATGTAGTCCAATGAACTCATTTTTGCTTTGTAGTTAACACTGTGACCTGTTTAAGAAATATGGCCTATGGCCTATCCCAAAGATATGAGACCGTCAATTCATTTGGGTTTTTCATGTATATTAATGTCATTTGTGAATAATGACAATTTTCTTTTTTGATTTTAGTTTCTTGTCTTATTGTACAGTTATAATACAGTGTATTGTATAGTATAGTACAATGTTGAATAGGAGTGATGATAGTAGGCATCTTTGTCTTGTTTTGAATTCTAGTCTGATTTTTGTAGATCCTCTTAATTAGGTTAAGGAGGCTCCTTTCCAGTCTGTCTATTTAATTATTTAAAAGATTTTATTTATTTATTCATGAGAGACACAAAGAGAGAGAGGCAGAGACATAGGCAGAGATAGAAGCAGGCTCCATGCAAGATATGGGACTCGATCCCAGGACTCCGGGATCACGCCCTGGGCTAAAGGCAGGCTCTTAACTGCTGAGCAACCCTAGCATCCTATCTAGTCCCATTTTTTTATTATAAAGTTTATCAAAGATTAAAAAAATTTATGAGATGAACATCGGATTCTGTCTTTGTTAATATAGTGAATTACACTGGTTTTAAAATGTTAAAGCATCCACGGATTCCTGGAATTAATTCCACATGGCCTTTATTTCTAATAATTTCTACATATTGTTGAATGCAATTTGCCAGCATTTTGTTAAGGATTTTTCTATTTTCATGAGAAAGATCAGTTTGTAATTTTCTTTTTTTGTAGTAATTTTGTTTGGTTTTGATATCACCTTCCCTATATTTTTATAAAGTCTCTGGTGAACTCACAAGTTACTTTTGGCACACTGCAAATTTTGGAGGAAACTGAACCTGCTGTACTTTTATAATAACGGCATAGGCAGCTCTGGTACTTATGCGTTTTTCTTACTCTCCTCTAAGTTCCCTTATTTTCATGACTCATGATTCCTCAGTACTTGCTTCTCCTACATCAGCTTTTGAAGATTCTAAATTTTATTTTACTTCTCCCTCTGGTGAGTTCAACAGTCCCCAGGAAGGTTTTTGTTCGTTAATGATTACATATTAGACCACCACTATCTGTCGGAATAGATATCGTGGGAAGTTATAAGGAGACCATATATTCTCTGCCTTAGATATGAGTTTATAATGCAGTAAGTTAAGTCAGTACATTTTTTTAATTTTTATTTTTCTGAAGATTTATTTATTTATTTATGATAGACAAAGAGAGAAAGAGCGAGAGAGAGGCAGAGACACAGGAGGAGGGAGAAGCAGGCTCCACGCCGGGAGCCCGACGCAGGACTCGATCCCGGGACTCCAGGATCGAGCCCTGGGCCAAAGGCAGGCGCTAAACCGCTGAGCGACCCAGGGATCCCCTAAGTCAGTACATTTTAAAAATTATAAATCAATTGTGGAATCATCTGTAATTAATTTTTTTTCAAACTCATGAAGCTTTTAAAAGATGACTTTTATTATAATGAGAGGAAAAGTTAGCAAAAGAAACATCAGAAATCAAGAAAAGCAGAAAGGTGCAAGATCAGAGACACACCAACAAACACAATCATTACTAACTTTTAAATTTTTTTTGTAAATTAGAGAATCTCCAATGTGTTCGTTCTCCTATTTTATTTATAGCAGATTCCTCCATTGTTGGTATTTCCTATTTTTTTCATCTGGGTATACCTATCCATTTAATGTAGGATTCTCCAAAAATTGTCTGTAAAGATAAACTTAGAAAATAGCTTCTATAGTTTGTATCAATACAAAACAAGTATAGAGATTAGGAAAACTTTTGAAGGTGTGGAGTGAAACTCCCTTCTCTTTCTCAAATAATCAAATATAATAAGGCACCAAGGTTCCCAACTCAGAAAGCTTCTATTACATGTTTGGCAGGTTCTGCATCTTGGCACATTCCTATCTTTAGACTATCCTCATTTCTGATACACAACAAATTAAGACTTATGCAAAAAATACTTTTAAGGTTGCTGTATAGCATTAAAGTACAGGATTGCAATCTTAAGAGTTGATTTACCTTGTGGTTAATGGCGGAGACTCTCTAGTGCTAGACAGTCTGAGTTTGAAACCCGGTATCAACACTCAAAGATACATAGTCTTGATCAAGTTCCTTATCTCCTCCATGCCTCACTTAATCAACCATAAAATAGGAAGAATAATGATAAGGACCTCATATCATTGTTGTGAGGATTAAATAAATTGAGACAAGTAAAGTACTGCTGGGCACATAGTGGGTGCTCAGTGATTGTTGACTTTACATAGCCAAGCTAAAGGGCTGCTTAATTTAAATATATACAAGGAGCAGCTATACTTACTGTTTTCATATTGAGAGACCTCCTTCAATTTGCCCCCATCAACATCCCTCTTCTCTTTAATCCTGAAAATTGTGTCTTTTTAAACCACTTAGCTCATCTTCATTCTTACTGTCTCCTGTCTACTGTCATATTTTCTGTTTCATTCCTGAAACAATGAAAAAGTCCTCTGCTTTTAAAATTCATTTCTAAAAGCCTACTTCTATTATGAAGTCTCTATCTAAGCTAACACCACTCGATTTAAGTGGATAAAAGCTGGAATTGAAGAAATGAAGACAAGTGACACGTTAAAGCTGGAAGCATTGTCAGGGCTTTCCTAGTTTTCTCTTTGTTTGGCTAATCTAGAATTCAGAGTACAGCCTATATCTGTTCAATTAAAGGATCAATTAAAGATCTGGCAATTAAAGTTTAAGTCTGAGTTATGCAATTAAATGTGGAAGAAATTAAAATAAACTTAAAAAAATCAGGCCAAGGGCAAGAAAGAATTTTAATAAAAATACAAAACATAAATCCTAAACAGTTTTTTTGTGGTGGTGATGCTTTAAGGTCATCACAAGAGACTAGAGAGATTAGAATGAACTGGTTTTAGGGTTTTAAAATCTGGGCCTGGAGGTTTTCTTTAATCTTCAGGCAAGGCTGTTTAACACCATAGCAATAACAATTTATATACTACATAGTATGTGTTTATTTCTTTACTAAACTGCATTGTTATTTTGTAAAACATCAGTTTTGTAAAAATTCAGATATGGTCAAGATTATGGGTTCTCTCAGGATGTCTATGTAAAAGGAGTTATAATGGGATAAGGAAGCTTTAATTATGAGCTGGGTCCTTGCACTCTGAGTACCACCAGCTTTAGACAATCACTCTTTCTGTGGACTTCACATAGTGGCCTCACCTTTTTTCACTGTTTCAGAATCTGAAGCATCCTGTGGTTTATTGATTCTTGTAACCACACACTCTGCCACTAATGTTCATCACTTGTGTTTCTCCTGACTCTTGCCTCTTGAGGAGAATGAAAGGTGGAAAATGTGACACAATAGTCTCAAATTGGCTGACTCAGTTTAAAAACCAAACAGGAAAAAAGTATCTTAAACCACCACTAGAAACATTTTCATTTGAAATGGAACTGATCTTGAAAAACCAGTTAAATCCAGCACATCGGTAAAGAATTATTGAAGTAGGTACTTTCAGAACATATTGTGGCATATTAGAGGTTCATTCTTCTATGGGATGACAAAACTTCTATCTTTAGTTTTTTTGTGTGTGTTTGTTTGTGTCTGATACTTGCTGATCTTATTCAAATTTAATCTTATCCAGCAGCAATCAATTCTCACTCAGCCTAAATATTGCCACTTAGAATATAATCCTTCCCTGGTCTTTAAGTTAGCCTTTTAATTAAACATTTAGAGAAATGTTCTTCCTCCAATAAAAATTATCTCTACACAGTACACATATCCTTTACTAGCCATTTTCCCCCTCAAGTCAATGATCTACCACAAGCTCTATCTCTTGCCTTAAAAATTTACAGAATTTATAGATCGTAATAATCCTATTCTTTCCATTACTTCATTGGTATTATATACTGGGTGGATTATAACATTTTAAAGCTATATATACCCACACATTCTTCATAATACCACCATGAAGTACAAGAGGCAGTCTGGCGTCTTTGTTAATTAAGAGTGGAAGCAATGAAGTTTGACTGCCTGAGTTGGAATCCAAGCTCTGATACTTACTGGTTGTGTGGGTTTGGGTGATATACTGAACTTCTTTGTGTATCACTTTTCTCATTAGTAAAATGGGAGATAATTAGGATCCTACTTCATAGTGTTGTGGTAATTATTAAATAAAAGAATATTTGGAAAATATGGTATAATTACTATTTATTAGCACATAAATATTAACTTATTATTTCACTAAAATTCCCTAAATTATAAAGGAAGAATCTAATGGGCATCTTCCCTTCTGTACAGACAAAATGATCCCTTTAAAAACATAAATTATATCAGGTCATTCCTTTGATTAAAATCCTTTAGTAGCTTTTTATATCATTTAAAGTCAAAGCCAAAGTCCTTACCTTGACTTCCTAGGCCCTACTTGATTTGACCACCCTCTATCCCAACCCTCTGACCTCATGTGCTATTATTCTTCATTTCCTTCACTCACTCTATTCCAGCCTCCTTTGGTCTTGTTCCTGAATGTGTCAAGTATACTTTTAATTTCAGAGCCCTGTAACTGCTGCTCCCTCTAGCTGAAATATTCTTTCCCCAGAATCACATGCCTCCCTTTCTTACTTATTTCAGGTATCATCCCTGATCATCCATATAAAAGAGCAACCACTCCCAGCCCTTAGCACTCTCTATCTCCTTTACCTTAATTTATTTTTCTTTATAGCACTTATCACCACCTAACATAAATAACCTAGATTTGCCTATTGGTGATAACAGAATCTATAGGGCTTAACTAAATATGATTGCTAACTGAAAATTTGTTCTATTACCTTATTATGCTGGCTTAGAAAACCATGAAATATATTAACAAAGTCCTTCAATTTTTATGATGAATCAGATAGAATCCTCATAGAACCAGATTCTATGTAATACTTATATTAAATGGGTCTATACTTTCTTATAGGAATTAACAAAGGATTTTTTTGTGTGCATGTTTAAGACTTACATATTATCAAATTAGTAGCTCTTTTAATACATAACAAACACTTGACACACATACCTGTCCTGGTAGTGAAGTTCAACAAAGAGAGCTTTCTGTGTAAGGAAGGCTAGAGATAAAAGGGAAAAGAGAACTGGCTTCTACAGGAGGATCCTGAAAATGTTACCTCCCACTTTTTGAAAAAAACCTCTTTGAGGATTTTTATAGGCATAGAGACTTGGTTTAAGTCTCTCGTGTGTGTGCCCTTTGACTTAGAAAAGGAATCAATTGAAATAAAGACGTTTCCCGCTTCTCATCAACAGATGAAAGGACAAAACATTAGACTAGCATCACGTCTAGGAAAGAGGTAAGAAAAAGACATTGGAACATAGATAAAGAGAGAAACAGCAGAAGAGAAGAAATATTTGTAACGTGAAGCTCAGCCTGTGGACTCTGAAGGTACTCAGTACCTCAAACATAGAAGTTTAAATTGAACATTTAGTAGCCAGCTACACAGGTACAAATGGATTAACTTTACATACACTGGCTGTGTTACTCTCCTTCACAGTGGTTTTTGTTAATTTTTACTAACCCTTTTCCTTTGGGATTTTTTTTTAAAGATTTTTATTTATTTATTCATGAGAGAGAGAGAGAGAGAGGCAGGCAGAGACACAGGTTCCATGCAGGGAGCCCGATGTGGGACTCGATCCCGGGACTCCAGGATCACACACTGGGCCGGAAGGCAGACGCTCAACCACTGAGCCACCCAGGCATCCCTCCTTTGGGAATTTTATTCCTAAAATAAGATGTAGGTGGTGCCTGGGTCCTTTAGCAAAATATTTTAACTGTTTTTATTTTCCTTTAAAAAAAAAAAATTCCAAGCATATAAAGAAGTAAAAGGAATGATGTCATGGAATGTCTGTATAATCACTATTTAGTTTTGTCAAATTTAATATTTCCATTTTAATTAATTTAAAAAAAAAGATTTTATTTATTTATTCATGAGAGACAGAGAAAGGCAGAGAAACATAGGCAGAGTGAGAGGCAGGCTCCTTGTGGGGAGCCCATTGTGGGACTTGATCCTGGTACTTCAGGATCACGCCCTGAGCTACAGACAGACGCTCAACTGCTGAGCCACCCAGGCATTCCTGCTTATTGTTTTTTTAAGAAACATATTATAGTTACAACTTAAACCTTGTGGGTAATGCTTCTCCACCTCATTTCTCTCTCTTTCTTGCCTCCCTACATGTAACTCAATCTGAATTTGACATTGATAATTCCCATGCATGCTTCACATGTTTTAATGAGACAGGAAAGAAGAAAACTTCAGATCAACATTCCTTATTAACATAGATGCAAAAGTGCTCAACAAAAGATTAGTAAATACAATCCAACAACAAACAAAAAGGGTTATATACCAAAACCAAGTGAGGTTTATTACAGTATTAAAGGCTGGCTAAAATTAAAATTCAAGAGGGTATATCACATGATTATATCAAATGATACAAAAACAAAAACAAAAAATCCAGCACTTGACAAAATTTAATTTTAATTTAATTTTAATTTAAATTTAATTAAATTTTAAATTTAAAATTTAATTTTACCCATTCATGGTAAAATGCTCAGAATGATAGGAATAGAGGGATACTTCCTCAACTTGATAAAGAGCAAAAACCTGCAGCTAATATTATACTGAATGGTCAAGATGGAATGCATTCCTTCTATGAATGGGAGTAGGACAAGGAGTCTCCTTTCATTGTTCTTACTTAACATAGTGCTAGAAGGTCTATGCAATAAGACAAGAAAAGGAAATAAGTGGCATATACATTGGAAAGGAAGAAGTAAAACTGTCCTTATTTACATATGACATGACTAGCTATGTAGAATATCTAAAGGTATCTATAAAAAACTCCTAAAACTATTAAGTGAGCTCAGCAAGATATAAGATACACATACAAGAATCAATTGTACTTCTATATACAAGTAATGAACACATGGCACCCCCCCAAAAAAAAATCAATACCATTTACAATGAGTTCAAAAAGTTAAATATTGAGGAGTAAATCTAAGAAAATACATACAAGACTTGTATGCTGCAAACTGCACAATGATAAAAGAAATCAAAGAAGATAAAAATAAATATAGAAACATACTGTGCTCATGGATTGGAAGACTCAACACAGTAAAGCTTTAAGTTCTCACCAAATTAATATACAGTTTTACCTATAAAAATCCCACAAAGAATTTTTATATAGACAAGATTATTCCAAAATTCATAGGAAAGGCAAAGAATTAGACAAGGTAAAATACTTTTGAAAAAAAAAGAAGTGTGAGGAATCAGTCTGTTTTCAAGATATAACTTATAGTTACAGTATTCAGTTGTGCAGTATTCATGGGAGGATAAAGATATATGTCAATGGAAGAAAATAAAGAACACAGAAATAGATCCACACAAAAATGCCCAAATGATTTTTTTTATTGCCAAATGGAGGGAAGATAAACTTTCAACAAATGGTGCTAGAGCAACTAGACATCCATAGGCAAAAGAATGCAACTTGATCTAAAACTTGTCATACCTACATAAAAATTCAAAATACATCACAGATTTAAACATAAAATGTAAAATTACAAAAACCTTTTAGCAAAACACATAGGAGGAAAATCCTCCAGATCTAGGGCTAGGAAAAGAGTTCTTAGACTTGACACCCAAAAACAGGAATCATGAAAGGAAAAATTGCTCATATGAATCTCATCAAAATTAAAAACATTTGCTCTGCAAATGAAAATGGAAAAATGTGACAAAGGATTAATATCTAGACTAAGTAAATACTTCTTAAAATTCAACATTTTAGGGATCCTTGGGTGGCGCAGCGGTTTGGCGCCTGTCTTTGGCCCAGGGCGCGATCCTGGAGACCCAGGATCGAATCCCACGTCGGGCTCCCGGTGCATGGAGCCTGCTTCTCCCTCTGCCTATGTCTCTGCCTCTCTCGCTCTCTCTCTGTGACTATCATAAATAAATAAAAATTAAAAAAAATAAAAAAATAAAAAATAAAAAAAAATTCAACATTTTAAAAAAGCAAACAATCCAATTAGGACACAGGCAACAGATATGAAGAGATATTTACCCAAAGAAGATATACAGATGGCTAATAAGCACACAAAAAGATGTTCAGCATCATTAGCCATTAGCCATTAAGGAAGTGGAAATTAAAATCACAATAAGACATCACCATACACCTACCAGGATAACTAAAATTTAAAGAAATAGCAACCCCATCAAATATTGCTCAGGACACAGAGAAACTGGATTGCTTATACAATGCTAGTGTGAATGTAAAATTGCAGAGTAACTATGGAAAATGGGCTGGTATTTTCTTAAAAAAAAAAAAAAAGAAAGAAAAAATAGTTAAACACGTAGTTATCATACAATCCAGCAATCACATTCCAGGTCATATGTCACAATGAAATGAAGATTTAATTGCCAACAAAAATAGACACATGAGTAGTGTAGTTTGGAAAAAGGGGTTTCATAGATATAATGAAAGATCCTTACATGAAGAGATCACTCTGGATTCAGGTGGGCCTTAGATCCAAACACAAGTGTCCTTATAGAAACACATAGGAGATAATTTGACAGAAGAGAGGAAGGCAATGCGAAGAGAGAGGCAGGGACTGGTTACAAGCTGAGGAAGCCAGTAAAGCTGGAAGAGGCAAGGAATCAGTTCTCCCAGAGCCCTCAGAGGGAGTGGGGTCCTCCCAAATTTCAGACTCCAAGCCTTAGAGAACTGTGAGAGAATAAATGTGTATGGTTTTAAGCCCTAGTTTGTGGTAATTTGTTGTGGTAGCCAGTGGAAACTAATACGTGCAGCTTTATTCATAAACAGGTCAAAATCAACGCAGATATTCTTCAAAGGGTAAACAGTTAAACTCTGGTACATCCGCACCACTGAAATATCACTCATCAAAAAAATGAAAAAAGCTATTGATACGTGCAAAAACAACCAAAAATCTCCAAGGAATTATGCTGAGTAGAAAAAAAAAAGCACCAATCCCAAAAGATTACATACTACCAGTTCCTTTTATATAACATTTTTTATATATCTTGCTTTTTTTTAAAAGATTTTATTTGATTATTCATGACACACAGACAGACACACACACACACACACACACACACACACACACACACACACACACACAGAGAGAGAGAGGCAGAGACACAGGCAGAGGGAAAAGCAGGCTCCGTGCAGGGAGCCCAATGCGGGACTTGATCCTAGGCCTCCAGGATCACACCCCGGGCTGAAGGTGGCGCTAAACTGCTGAGCCACCCAGGCTGCCCTATATCTTGCTTTTTTCATTTAACACTGCCTCAATCATTTAACATTCAACAAATATTAATGGACTGTTGTAAATCAGAACTGCACTCATCTCTGAATATTATGAGCATTTTCTGTTGACATTAACTACTCTTCAAAAACATGATTTCTAAAAGCTACAGTGTTCAAAATTTACTTTTATATAACATAATTAAATCATTCTCCAGTTTTTGAATGTATATCGTTTGTTGTAATAGCTTTATTACAGTATAATAAACAACATATTTAAAGTGTAAAATTTGTAAGTTATAACCTATGAATGTACCTGTGAAACCATCATCATAATCAAGATAATGAATATATGCCTCACTCAGAAAACTAGAATTTCCTTATGCTCCTTGATAATCCCTCTCTCCCGCCCTTCCCTACCCCCACCCTCATCACCAGGCAACCTCAGATTTGTTTTCTGTCCTAGATTGGTTTGGATTTTCTAGACTATTTTATGAATGAAACAATATATATTCTTTCTTGCCTGAATTCACTCACTCATCATAATTATTTTTCTATAGTACTGTGCAATCAGTATTTACTTTTATTGCCATGTGGTATTTTACTGTTTTGATATACCAAAGGTACTTATCCATTCATCTATTGATGGGCATATTTTTGGTTTCCATTTTTTAATTATAAATATAACTGCTATGAATATGTATCTTTGTATAGCCATATATTTCTTTTTCTTTTAGATAGTCTATACAAAGACTTATACACAAACACTTATAGCATCTGAGGATAAAATGTCTTGATCATGGGATTCCTGGGGTGGCTCAGTGGTTGAGCATCTGCCTTCAGCTTGGGGCATGATCCTGGGGTCCTCGGTCCTGCGTGGAGCCTGCTTCTCCCTCTGCCTGTGTCTTTGCCCCTCTCTGTCTCTCATGAATAAATAAATAAAATCTTAAAAAAAAGTCTTGATCACATGATGTGAGTGTGCATGTTTCTAAGAAACTGCCAAAGTAGTTGAACTATTTTCCCAAAGTAGTTGAACTATTTTCATTCCTGCCAGTGGTTCCAGGAGTTCGGGAGGGTTGGAGGCAGGAGAAAAGCATGTCTATACACAAGGCAACATGAGGGCTCCCTGTAGTGATGGAAATATTCTGTGTGCTGAGTGTCTCAATATCAGCATCCTGGTTGTGATATGGTACTCTGGTTTTGCAAGATATGGCCACTGAAGGAAACTGAAGACAGGGTATATGGATTTCCTTATATTATTTCTTGCAACTGAATGTGAATCTGTGATTATCTCAAAATTTTAAAAAATTGATTTAAAAAAGGCGATAGGCTTGGGCAGAAAGAAGTAAACAAAACAAAACAAAACAGAAACCAAGTTAGAAGCATCATCTTAAAGATTTGAAGATACTCCAAAATAAAATTTAGCCAATTTAAAATTATAGTTTCCTTTTTTTTAAAAAAAAAATATTTTATTTGAGAGAGGGATAGTAAGAAACAGCATGAGTGAGCAGGAGAGGGAAAGAAGTAGGCTCCCGGTTGAGCAGGGAGCCTCACTTGATCCCAGTACCTTGGGATCATGACTTTGAGCCAAAGGCAGACACTTAACAAACTGAGCCACCCAGGTGCCCCTAAGTACAGTTTCTCTTTTGACAAAGAAATGTTTTATCATATTTTTTACAAGTGAAACAGCTTTGGTGTAAAAGGTGACATTGGTTTCTTGTTCTTACTCTTTTCTACTCTTCTGCAATATTAGGAAACAAAATCATCAGCATGCTGTTATAAAATATCCCTCCCTATAAACTGCTTCAGACTCAGTTCTATAATTGACACCATGGTTGTTCTGTATTTTCTCTCAGAAATTGTTTTTAAGTCTTATTTCCTACTGAATTAGAAAAATGTCTTGCATCTTTTATTCCTGCGTTTTACTCTAAAGTAAGGCTACTTTAATACCATAGCCCAATTCCCATCCAATTCACATTTATTCATTTACTTGCCCTTACTTAATCAATGACCAGTGTCTATACACAGTCTATTTCACCTTGCTAGTTTTCAATATCCATATTGCCACCATTTGCCAAATTGCTTAACTTTAGCTTCACATCAGGACCCCAAGTAAATGCCCTCATGTTTTCAGTACTTTTCTTAGAAATCACTGGTGTTTTCTTTAACATAAATTCAGACCACCAACCCCATATGTGGGTCACAATCTGTCCCTTCACCATGTGTCGTGAGAATTCAAATACCTCAGGACAAAGACCAGATGCCTTATTCTTACATTTTTGTTAAAGTTTCTAATACTCTTGGTAATAAAATCTTATTTGGGCTCTGAAAGATGTTAAGATCTTCTAAATCTTCCTTCACAATTCTCTAAACTGATAAAGACCATTATGCCTAGTCATATGCAACAGCTTCTTACTTGGTCTCCCTAAATCCAGAATCTTTTCACTTTAAAGTAGACTGCAAACTATGGTGAGATGTTTTTTGTTTACATTTCACTTTGCTATTTGAAGGCATTCAATTGCATCCCATTTGCTAACAACAGGATTTTCAAGCAGGTGCATACTTTTGTGAAACTTTTTTCCTAGTCATGTGTTTCATCAGGATGTAAACGTATCCTGCTTTGTCACAATGTAAATGAATCATGGCTAAATAGAAAAACTGGAAAAACAACAACAGACTAAAGAATAAGGTCTAAATTTCTATACTAGACATTCAAGATCTATAACAATCTTACCCCATATATCCTTAATGTCCACTATTTGCTTCACAAATCCATTGCCCCTTTTAAATTAATCTACTTGCCTTGCTTCAAACACACCCCATGCTTTGCCAACTAAACCTTTTTGTGGATATGCCACAGGGATTTCACTAAATACATAGTGAAAGGAAAAGGACAAAATAGAACCCTAAAAACAAATCAATTAGAATTTTATCTAGATGAAGTGCTTCCCTCTCCATGAAACTTTATCACAGTAACAGAGAAGGCATTGTCCACTTACCTTAATTTTGCAATAGCTATTCTTTTTACTATCCTTTTGGTGATTATGTAAGGTCTTGTAACATGAATTATTATCATCTTAGAGCCCTTGCTGTAATTTAAGTACATTAAAATTGGTATTTCAACTTACATACCTTTTTAAATAAAATATTTAATGTTTCTCAAAAAATTAAGATAAATTTAACCAGCACCCAACTGAAGAAATAAAACATTAGAGATTAAACTGAAGCACTTGCACAGTTCTCTCCATTCCAAACCTTTCCCCTAGTAGGAGTAACTTATCCTCAATTCCCATGCATGTTTTTATACTTTTATTACATATATAACTAACTCAGCATTTTAAAACATTAATGACATCCCAATGTAAATAGTACATTTTGGCTTACTTTGTCCTACATTGTTTTCCATATTTGTTTATATTGATGCAAACAGCTATAGTTCATTCATTAGCTGTGTAATATTCTTTTACATTCATCACAGATTTGTTTATTCTTTTGATGGAGAATTCCAATTATTCACTCTTATGATGAATATACTTATACATTTCTGTGTGCTTATATATGAGAGTTTCCTTAGGGTAGTACCTATAGATGGATTTTCTCTATCATGAGCATTTCTGCCTTTATTACATGTTAACAAAATGATTTCCCTGTCTCTGGAATATATTTTCACTGTTTATTTCTTTCAGCGAACAAAAAATTTAATTTCTTTTTTTTTAATTTAACTTCTTAATAGGTTAGAGGTATATTAATTTCTTATAGAGTTATAGTTCTATTTGTGTTTCCTAATTGCTCTTGAGTCAATTTGGACAAGTTTTATTTTTCTGGGAAATTATCCATTTCAGCTAAGTTTTCAACTTTATTGCCATAATTTATGCCCACAAGAGGGAAGTTTCTTGAGCTTAACTAACAGTTAGATTCACATAACTACTATTGAACATTCTTGACATAAATTCTTTTAACAGAGTTCAGGCCAGGATATACATTAGATTGGCAGGACAATTCAGGCATTTTTCTTCAATAGGAGTATTCTTCACAATAGGCCACCAAACAGAAGCTAATCTCAGATATGAAGGAACAAAATCACACTGGATGGGTACAGGGGTCATTAATATTTTCTTTCATAATTCTACAGATACAGCTTAAAGTCACCAAGGTTTTCAGGGAAGTTTAAAGCTATGGTTTTCTAATAGCTTATTTACAGCCCTCCCAGGCCAATGTGGTTTACTCATCAAGTGTCACTTTTACCATAAGCATTGGTGCCTGGCATAAACATAGGTCACATTCCAAAAGTCAATCTCAATTATTATTTGCAATTCTAGGGGAACAGAGGGAACAGCTTTCCAGGGGAACAGAGCTAGGTAACTCTTGACTAAAAACTGTATTCCCTTATGTATTTAAATATTAATGCATCGGTAGCTCTTGACTCCTTTTTCATTCTAATACTGATTATTTGTGGATTTCTTAATTAGCTTTGTTTCATGTTTATGTATTACACTAGTCTCTTCCAAGAACAATCTTATTATTCTATATTTTCTAATTCCTCAATTTCAGCTCTTTATTTCCTTCCTTTTACTTTCTTTCAGTTTATTCCCTGTTTTTCTAGTTGGATATTTATCTATAACTTTTCCTTTAAGTACTTCCTTACCTTCATCTCACAAGCTTTGAAATGGTACATTTTTATTATTGTGTCATTCCAAAAATTTTCAAACTTCTATTGCAATTTTTATTCTGACCCATGAGTTTAAGAAGTTTATTTTTAAATTTCCAAGGTTAAGGGATGTTTTAAATTATCTTTTTCTAATTTCTAATTTTGTGGGTTATAGATTACAGGTAGTATGATCCTGATTTTTTTTTCAGCTTTTGTTAAGACTTCCTTTGTGCCCTAGTTTATGGCAACTCCTTACAAATGTTATATATTTATGTGAAAAGTAATTCACAAATATTAGAATCATTGCATAAATCTACCCATTAGATTACATTGTTAATTGTTTTCTTCAAATTCTTTCTAGCCTTATTAATAATTTGTATGCTTGAGCAATTATTCAGGGAAGTGTATTATGTCTCCAGTCGGGACTATAGATTTGTCATTTTATTGTAATTCTGTCAATTTTTGCTATATATAATTTGTGACTTTGTTAATAGGTGCATACAACCTTTTTTATATTTATTTGGAGTCTTTCATTTTTAATTTGTAGTATAACAAAGTTTATGCCTTAAAAATATTGCATCTGATATCAGTGTGTTAGTCTTCTTTTTATTAATGTTTGCCTCACATCTTTTTTTACTTCTAATTTGTCTCTTAATGTGTCAACTATGCCTCTTATAAGCAAAATGTAGGTTAAAAAATCTGACAACACTGTTTACTGATCTGATAAGTTCACTGTATTTTACATCTCTGAAAGCTAATAGTTGAGTACATTTCTATATTATTTTGAATTTAATATTTTTATTTGCTTTCTTAGAACTTGTCTTTTTCTGCTGTAAACTTGACAGTTTTTTAAATTAAAAATTGTTTATATTAAATATTGAATGAATAAAAAGGAGTATCCATAAAATATAAAGTATGACTAGCTCTTAATTTTAATGTGTAGATATAGCAATCAGCCTATTAGTATTAGATAGATCTTGCAAAAACTGAGAGATGTGTTAAATGCTTATGAAAAAGATTGGTGAATCTATTTCTCCTTATAAGTTTGTCAATTTTTGTTTTATTTACTTTTACACCCTCTTATAATGTACACTTAGAAAAGTATCTTCTTAGTGAGCTGAAAATTTTATACTTATGTAGTAGCTTGTCTTTATCTCCAGTACAGCTTTTTCCTTAAAGTCTATGTGAAATTTATACAGTTCTTCAAACTTAAAAAAATATTTATATTACCTATTATTTTTCTTTTAGTAATTCCATATAAATTTTTGCATACCTACCTACCTCACCATAGCCTAAATGTAATAAATATCTAAATATCCAATATTTCTTTCTGAAGATTAGAGGGAATCCAACTTTTAATTCCAATCACTTTGTATCCTCCTTACAGTTCTAGTCTGTGTTCTCAGTTTTAAGGAGATATTTATTTGAGTAGTTCCTGAATTTTGACTACTATTCCTTCTACCTTGGAAACACAAAAACCAAAGGTTCAACCCAATTCAGTAAATGTCTTCAAGGTGAAAGCTGACTCCTTACTTGGCTTAGGTTCTTGCTTCCACTCAGTTTTAGGCTTGAATTCCTCATATTTTCTTACCAATTCATGGATAGAATTAAATTAACTCTTATTTAACATTTTTAATTGTTTTTGGTGGGAAGTTGGTGTTAGTACCTAGTTAACCCCACTGCTAGAAATAAAATTCATCTCCTAAGTTTTATTTATTCTGTCCTTTTTCATTTCTTTATATGTTTAGAAATAACATTGTAATTTTACATTTTAATGGATACATTTAAGCTTTTACTATGGAAAATGGACTTAAAATATAATAGCAATCAATATATCATCTTCTCAAATAATACAAGGAATTTGTCACTCAAGGCAAAATTTTCTTCCTTCTTACATGGCATTATTGTCCGGTATTTCAGTTTCACTTTTATTTTTCCTTTTTAAAAAACTTCTTTGGAAATCATTATAGATTCAAAGAAGTTGCAAAGATAATACAGGAAGGTCCCATGTTTCAGTTTCTCCCAATGGTTACATCTTAAATAACTATGGCAGAAATACCAAAACCAGAAAGTTTGCACTGGTACAATGTGTGTGTACAGTTCTATGCCATTTTATCATGTGAAGATTCAGGCAACCACCACTGCAATTAAGAAACAGGGTGTTTTGTTATCACCAAGTTCTCTCTTGTGCTTTACAGTTACCCCTCTCTGTCCTTCCCCAACCACCATTCTTACCCCTTGGCAACCATTAATATGCACTCCTTTCACTATAATCCTGTAATTTTGAAAATGGTGTCTAAGTGGAATCACACCTCATATGACCTTTTGAGATTGGCTTTTTTCACTCAGCATAATGCCCTCTTCCTTCTAGGCTCATTCTCCTATTACTTGAAGTATTCCTTAGCAATTCTTTCAGAGCATCTATAAGTGAATGAAATCTTTCAGTTCTTGTTTTTAAAATGATTTTATTATGCTCTCATTCTTAATAGCTCAGATGAAATTATATCAATCATGAGACAGTCAGGAAAAGAGAAGCTATTCCAGATACTTAAAGTTTAAGTATTTCATACAGAAATTTAGGTGCTTAACTGTTGGGAAAACTTCTTCATCAAATAGTATGTCTCCTTCATTCCTCTATGGTCTCCATCCGTAACTCCTATTCTATGTATGTTGGATCTTCTCATTTTATTTGCCATATCTATGAAACTCCACATTTTCTATCTCTACAACTCTGTACTACTTCTAGGGTAATTTCTGATCTAGCTTCTGATTGTTAATTCTCTCTTAGCTGGCCAAATTTTTCCTTTTTAGGTATTCTGCTTTTATGTTTTGATGCTTTGTTGAAAATATTTTATACTTTTCTATTTACATTCTCTATTAATTATCTGAAGTTGATAAAGGCTAATACTGGTATATATTGGTCTACTGACACTTATTTATATTGGCTGTTTTGTAGTTTTTGGAAAATAAGTCTATGTTAATAGTGCATTTTCTGGGGGGAAATACAGTATAGCCTGGGATGAGGGTGCATCCTTCTAGAATGGCTTTTATTTTAGTTTCTTGTAAGGCACCTAGGGAGTATTCACATTCACTTACTACTTCATTGCTTTCTCAGCATATGGCATGTAAGAAGTATTGATTTAAAACCTCAAATCTAAAAAAAATGTATGTCTATGGTTAGAAATTTTTTTTCCATTTAGACATAGAGTCCACGTTGAGAAAAAAATCTTCCTGTATTCTGCCTATCCTAGAGAGATTAAAAAACAACAACACACACACACACACACACACAAACTTTTCTTTGATAAAACGCCTAAAGGTTCCTGCAAACTGATGTCAGTTCTAACTCCCTTCATTGTGTAGGCTCCAAATCTTGTCTCCTAATTGTGATTGGCTATTAAATCTATAACCTGAGGCCAGGATATTCCCTCAACCTTTCCCATATACCCACCATGCCCAGGGTAGCCCATGTTACTCATGCTTATGACTCTATTTTTTAAACCCTCTCCATTTATAGGTCTTAAGGATTTTCCTTACTTTCTCCTAAGCACAGCTAAACATTCAAAAGGAAATCTGTTGCATTTTATTTACCATTTCTGGATGTTTAGTAGTGGGAGGATTTTCAAGTTAATTCTAAGTTCCCTGCCCAGGAATTCTCTTATAAATCATTTTATTCTTCATATATCCCCTAGCAGTGTTGTGGGGGCAAAGAGCAGTAATGTAATAAATGTGTGTGGAATGACCCCTTAAATGAATGGATATTTTTTTTTGAATGGATATTTTTTATCATCATTCCTTTTCTTCATTAATTCTTTTTCTCAAACTTTTATTTCTGCAATCTCTCACTATAAATTTGTGAATTTATGTTTTATGAACTTCATTTAGGTTAGTATAATTTTCTCACATTGGTTACTACAGTAGTCATGATAATCTTCCCTTCAGCCTTTTTCTTCTGTTTTCCACATATGGATTTTTCAGTCGTCTTTTTAACATGAAAATCTTCTTATGTCATTTTACAGCCATTGGAGCAAAAATCTTTTGGGGTCTACTGACACTTATTCATATTGGCTGTTTCCTTGCATATTTTGTAGCTTTTGGAAAACGAGTCTATGTTAATAGTGCATTTTCTGGGGAAATACAGTATAGCCTGGGTGAGTAAACATTTTTAACATCTTAAATTCTTTTCTTTCAAGAGTTATACTTTACTGTATTTTCCACTAAAGAAAGCAGTGTCATATGTGTGCAGCGATAATTTTTTTCATAAGATGATTCTTAATCATTTACTGCTATTATATTCTGCTTTATTCTTGATAATTCATCAACTTGAGGAATATTTTATATAAGGATTTGTTTCACTCTCCAGAAATATATAAATTATTCATATACATCTTTCATATTTCTGCCCTGTTCATATGCACTAAAGTATATCATATATTTGCTAAAATATATACATATGATCCAATTATATTACTATTTTCTTCATTTTTATATATGTATGAAATTGTATTCACATGAATCTTCTCCCTTTTACACCTTAGCCCACCCCTGAATGTTATATACTATTATCTATCTTCAGTGGAATCTTTGCAAAACCTAGTATAATGTAAAGAACCCAATGGACATTTAATTAATACTCATTTGTGACAATCATGATCTCATGCAGAATTTGAAAGTGAATTCTAGAAATTATCAGACATTCTTTAATATAGACAAAGAAATCTTCTTCCAGAAGAGATTATTACCTCTCACTCAAAAAAGAAACAAATACAGCAAAATAAGTGAGCTCAAGTTTTTATTTTTTTTATTTTTTTTATTTTTTTAAGCTAAAGATCCAGTGGAATACAGTATTAGGTACCACAAACATTTTGGATAAATAAAACTGTATGGAAACTCAAGTTAGTGACCAAGATTATACATGGTTTAAAGTCTTTTCCACACACTGTAGTATGCATTATGAATTTCAGACTTGTGGTTTAAAAACACTAGTATCTAGGCACTGGTATAGAGCTCAATTATGTCAATGGACATTCTATGAACCTCAGTATTGAAGATACAAATCCACTGCAGTAAGCTGATTAGCAATGCTAATGTGCACACTATACAGTCATAATTAGAACGAGTTTTACTTGCAGTGATGTTGAGGTTATGGGGTTAGGACAGTTTCCATTTCAAAGACATATGAATCTGGGTTACCATGACAGGAAAAAGTAAATCATCTAATTTAAGCTGTTGAACATATGATGGCTTATTTAAATAAAAACTTTTCCCTTTCCTTGTGAAAATTAAAGTAAATTATGAGTTAATTCTTCCCCAGCTAAAGGAGATTTTTAAAAAAGCAGACATAGCCATGACAGCTAAAGAATCTCCACCATGTAAGACTACATTAGTACAACTATGTTGTCACCTCATTGTTCACTTAATAGAAAATGGTTCTTGGTTAGAGAAAAAAATCATAAAAATATTCACTACTTCTCCTAAATGGAAACATGTACAGGGAAATAGGGAGGTGGAGAAGAGAAGGCAGTCAGAAACAAACTGTTGGTTATAATGATGAAAATTCATTTCTTTGTACAATTTAGTTAGTGTTCCTTCTTTATATTCCTTTTCAGCTGTAACAATCTATAAAACTTCCCTAGGTTTGGTAGTCTGTAATTAGCTATAGCTATCTCTGCTTTCAATGGGGAACATGCTAGCCAATCACTTAAAAAATATTAAATGAATTCCACTGTCTCAAAATTTAGGTGTAAATACACTTAAAGTTTAGAGACAAATTATTTTATTTCTGACATGATTTATCACAATTGGAATATATCATCCATATCATGATACTTTTTAGGGGAAAAAGATGTGTTATTACTCTGCTTTAGTGTAAAAAACTGAATCATTAAAGTCTTGTGATATGTGAATTTTATATACATGCCCTGAAATGAAAAAGCATTCTCACAAATCCTTATTTTACATAGGAAAGTATCAACTACATCCTTAAATAACAATCCTAGAGACAGAAAGAACCCCAAATTATCTGCTCTTGAGAAGACTAAAGGCTAACACACACATACACAAACCCCTCTTGCCTCCTTAGAAATCTATTACTATTTTCATAATATAGTTAAGTTGGATTACCAAAAGAAAAAATTTCAAAGGATTTATCATTTAACACTTCAATGAAGTTACTAATAAGAATTATATTGAAGTAGGTCATGCCAAAATCCACCCTCAAAGTACATGGGATCCTACAGTAGTCAGCAACCATTTCAAACCCAATAGCAACAGAAAACCACAATTGCCAGTGCATATGGCCTAGTATAATGAGGACTAGAGATTTGAACTGCAACTCAGACTTGCAATTACATTCTTATTAATATCTGTTAATCATCTCTAAAATTAGTAGATGGTTTATATCATAAAGGTTAGTATAATCGTATTAATAAAGACTTGCTTTTCTCTCAGTCAATGATATATCCTCCTAACAAGATAAATCAAAGCTCAAGAAATATGAATTCAAACTGAAGGCATTAAACAATGGGAGTTTCTTTAATCTAAACGAAACATAGAAATAATTTCCCAGGTCGCAAAGTCTTGTTTTTCATGGAACATATCTGTCTTATCCTTTGTTTTTGTTTTTTTTTCTGTATAGTTTTTTTTTTAATTTATTTTTTTAATTTATTTTTAAATTTATTTTTTATTGGTGTTCAATTTACTAACATACAGAATAAACCCCAGTGCCCGTCACCCATTCACTCCCACCCCCCGGCCCTTCTCCCCTTCTACCACCCCTAGTTCGTTTCCCAGAGTTAGCAGTCTTTACATTCTGTCTCCCTTTCTGATATTTCCCACACATTTCTTCTCCCTTCCCTTATATTCCCTTTCACTATTATTTATATTCCCCAAATGAATGAGAACATATAATGTTTGTCCTTCTCCGATTGACTTACTTCACTCAGCATAATACCCTCCAGTTCCATCCACGTTGAAGCAAATGGTGGGTATTTGTCATTTCTAATAGCTGAGTAATATTCCATTGTATACATAAACCACATCTTCTTTATCCATTCATCTTTCGTTGGACACCGAGGCTCCTTCCACAGTTTGGCTATCATGGCCATTGCTGCTATAAACATCAGGGTGCAGGTGTCCCGGCGTTTCATTGCATTTGTATCTTTGGGGTAAATCCCCAACAGTGCAATTGCTGGGTCGTAGGGCAGGTATATTTTTAACTCTTTGAGGAACCTCCACACAGTTTTCCAGAGTGGCTGCACCAGTTCACATTCCCACCAACAGTATAAGAGGGTTCCCTTTTCTCCACATCCTCTCCAACATTTGTTGTTTCCTGTCTTGTTAATTTGCCCCATTCTCGCTGGTGTGAGGTGGTATCTCTCTGTCTTATCCTTTGGAAAATACTTCCTAAATTATTCACAAAAAAGATACTGTAAAGTATTAATTAATATTAATGATGAAATAGTTTTTAAAATAGGAAGAGGATTATTTACCAGGTTTTCCTCATTGGCCTGTACATACATGCCCTAAGTTAATTTGCAGGGAAAAAGAAAGTCCTATAAACCTATATTATTTTCCAACAAAGGAAGGAGCATTATAAACAGGGTATATGCTAAGGAAATAAAAATATATAATTCTTTTAATTAAAAAATTTTGTTTCTGATCTAGCATATCAGAGGTCCTTGTCTTGTTTTCTAACTTCACATCAAAAGTCTAATAAGTTTATAACTCTTACAATTGGGAACTGGACAGATGCTTGCTGTCTCAAGAAGTCATGTATCCCTGTTTCTGATCTGTGTTCTATTTGGAAGGTTTAACATATTTTTGCTATCACGTATGACACTGGGCTGAAACCATAACCAAGAGGATAACCTGCCCATCAGTTCACTAACATCAAGTTACTCAAATATCTTCCAACGCTTGGGATTCAGAAAGGGTAGTAAAGGGAGGGAGAGAGGGATTCTCGGGGTTAGTATTATACTGTTTCTAAAAGTTATTTCCATTGTTTTATTTAATTCATTATTTCCACTGAATTAAATGAACTAGGTTTCAGGCTTAGTCCTAGCCCCAAACTTGCTCTTAAGAGTTTGCATATTTTATTTTTGATGAATTACATTATTCTCATTTCTAGTCCTAGAGGCTCTATCCTCTTTATTTTTATTTTATTTTCTTATCCTCTTTAACACATTTCTATGGATGTGTGTGGGTTCCATAAGAAGAAAGCATAGTGCATTTGTTTTTATTCTTTTTTTTTTTTAAAGGATTTTGATTTATTCTCCTACTGAGATGCAAGGTCTGTTATCCAAAAGCCAAAATGCAGGTTAAGATGTCTAAACAGAATATTCAGGAAAGCTCTTCAAAGTTCTTTCAGCCTTCTTCAAAATACGACTCCTTCTTTCTTATGTCCGTATTCTAACAACTTTGACTCCATTCTCCTGAATGAATAAAAACTGAAATTTCTGTTTTCCCCTCAAATTTATGACTTGCCTTTAGTTGTGATACCTAATAAATCCTCTTATTGACTTAAAATATATCTATACTCAACAATTTTCAGCAATGGGAAGGAGGAAGCACAACTAGATACTTTTGTGCATTTAAAATCATAATAATGAAAAAGAATATCATTAAGAAATATCTACATAGATATATATTACCCTTTATGTATTTCCCTATCTTGAATTTTTTCAGTAACTCTATTGTTTAAGCAGGGAAAGAATTACTCTACTTTACAGGTGAGATATAGAAGACACTTGGAAAGGTAAGTGACCGCCCTAAAGTCTCACAGATTAAATGGCCGAGCTGAGACTAGAAATAAAATTATGAGCACAGCTACCAATGTTTAATAAAGACAATTTCCTTAATAATGTATTTCAATGACAATTTTTAGTAATGTCTGCATCAACTAAATTTTATACTAAATACAATTAAAAAAAAAATTTGTGAGAGACAGAGAGAGAGAGGCAGAGACATAGGCAGAGGGAGAAGCAGGCTCCCCATAGGGAGCCTGATGTGGAATTCGATCCCAGGACCCTGGGATCATGACTGGAGCCAAAGGCAGATGCTCAACCACTTAGCCATGCAAGCACCCCAATAAACACAAATGTTTGTATACACACATATTTGTATAGAACAAATGAACATCAGAGAAAAAAACGCTCATATTTACATAGATTATAATATAAATCACTGTATAAATGATAAGTAAAATCTCATTCAACTAATAAGAATTATTTATTTAGGAGGCAAACCATAAGAGACTTTTAACTATAAGGAACAAACTGAGGGTTGCTGGAGGGGAGGTAAGAGGGAGGGGGTAAATGGGTGATGGGCATTAAAAGGAAGGTAATTGTTATAATGAGCAATAAGTATTAAATGCAACTGATGAATCACTAAATTTACTCCTGAAACTAATACTACACTATATGTTAACTAACTTGAATTTAAATGAAATCTTGAAAGAAAAAAGAGAATTATTTAGTATAAGAGCTTTGAGACCAACTATATTTAAAACTTGCATTTTACCCTGTAAGTTTGTGTGTGAATACATGTTTGTATATGTAAGAGAGAGACTTTTAGAAAATATACTGATTTCTTAGTGTGAATTAAGATACACAATTCATGTTAAGGTCAAGAAAAAGAGTATTTTTTTTTTTTTTTTGTAGAGGGCATTATGGGATCAACCTAAAAAGCTTTAATGAGATCTAACTTATGAAGACATCATTTCTCCTTTGTCCATGCCCACATCATTAGCACTGACTTCCAGTTTTTTTTTTTTTTACCATATACTTTCCAAAGAGCTCTATGTTGTTTTCACTTTATTACTACTTTTTTCTAACATCTGTCTACTACTATCTCACTTTCTATCCATTCTTCCCTGTCATTATCTCTCCTCATTCTAAGGAGCCTCACCATTACCAAGTAATTCAATAAAAGGTGTAAGTATAGTCTAATCCAATTAAGCCCTGTAAAACTCAGATGCCAAAGTGTCCCTAGAAAAACGAAACTGGAAGCAATGATAATATATATTTGGACAAAATATAAAGTACTCTAAAGTTTAGATTACTAAACTTTAGAAAACATTGAATTAGCTTACAGTAGCTATTTTTTATTATTTAATCCATTATACTACATTAGGAACTTGAGCATGTCCTTCTAAAGATACTACCATTAACTTTCAGATGTTTAGTAATGTAAGATTCCATTTGTAGGTTAATCAAGGTTCCTTGATTTTTAATACCCCTATTTCAGCTCTGGACAAAGGAAGAAAGACACAGCAAAATATTAAATCAAGAAAAGCTGTAAAAGGGCTTTTGAAAAGACATAAAATTACAGAGAAAACAATTTGTCAAAAATCTTCCTGCCTACTATTCTTGTTTGCCTGGCTTTGGTACCTTCTACTAAAGTATGGATAGAATCATGTAGAATGGGTGGAAATATTGCCTCCAAAGATAGAGACAATAATCTAGGGATCATGGGTAATATGATTTCCAACATGCAACTCTTCTGTTTTTTTCAAGATCACCATTTTGCCACACACACACACACACACACACACGTAAAATCATTAAGTTAAGTATAATACAAAAATTTAAAAATTTTCTGTCAGTTTGACATTTAATTTACTCTATGGGGCTTCCCACACCCTTGCATGAAATTGAAGGCAGATTTTCTGTTTCTGTGCATTTACAAGTACTCAAAATATTCAACAATGAATATATCTCATCTAGTAATAAAAACTTTAAATTTGGGGCAGCCCGGGTGGCTCAGCGGTTTAGCTCTGCCTTCAGCTGGGGGTGTGATCCTGGAGACCAGGGATGAGTCCCACAGCGGGTTCCCAGCATGGAGCCTGCTCCTCCCTCTCCCGGTGCCTCTGTCTTTTTTTCTCTGTGTCTCTCATGAATAAATAAATAAAATCTTAAAAAAAAAAAAACTTTAAATTTCAAAGTTATAGTTACTTTTGTTTCCCAGTTCAGTTCTGCTATAGGCTGGCCATTGCAGTGGGAAATAGGGTGTCTTGACTCTCATTTGCAGATCCTTTGATAGAGGTGGGGCTCTATTTCATCCCACTGCTCCTGAAAAGATAGCAGTTCACTTCACCATTTGGATCAATGGGCTCCTTTAGGAAGTCTCTGAATCTAAGACAACTTTACATCATCTCTCTTGTGCATATGCCTACCTTTAATTCATGCCATAAACTTAAGTAACATTTGCTTCAAAAAACTCTGAGAATGTAGGTCACCTAACATAGCCTCTTCATCACAATACCTTTGAAGCAGCTGCCAATCAATCTCAAGCTCTAGATTTTTCAGGCATGAGTCAGATAGCAGTTCTCAAGCTCTAGATTTTTCAGGCATGAGTCAGATAGCAGTTCTTAAGTTCTTAAGGGGTCAGTTACTAAGCTTTCCAAGTCATCTCCTTCAAGCCTTTCTCTCCCTTAATGAAGGGAGACGCATCTGTACTCCTTCCCGTTGGAGGTGTGATGGGACACTCAAGCATATCAACTCCTCCAAAAATTTCTTTTCCTTAATTTTCAGCTTCTCACTTTGCTTATATGCTTGACATGATTAACTAGCTTAAGAATCATATAACTGGTTTTCTCTCTCTTCTTCATGTATAAACTGGAGGACGTTTTCATATATGACTGTGAAATCTTTTCTCTTAGGGTTCCAGCTAAGACAAACAGGGAGAGCCCAATTTTAAGATTGTTACACATGGTTCCAAAGCTGAACCAAATTTAGGAGTTGAGGGGAAAGAATTATTTTTCATCAAATAAAGAACAGAAAATGCTAGCAGAGGATTTGAAAATCTTTAAAGCTGGGGACCTGGGTGGCTCAGTGGTTGAGCGCCTGCCTTTGGTTCCGGTCATAATCCGGGGATCCTAGGATTGAGTCCCACATCAGGCTATCTACAGGGAGTCTGCTTTTCCCTCTATGTCTCTGCCTCTCTCTGTGTGTCTCTCATGAATAAATAAACAAAATCTTTAAAAAAAAAAAGAAAAAATGTTTATAGCTGAAGTGAGATCACTAAAGGAATAGTATTTACTTACCGCTATGTTTTCATTTGCCAACCATATGCTTCTTTTCATAACAATTAAATTAAAATGAAAAGTTATTGGTGATTTTCATGCACCAAGGATAAATTATGGCTCAAATCCTAAGAAAACAGACATGCTGCTCCATGCCCAAAACTGCTAACCTTATTTCCACAGAACATTCCATCTAAGACATAAACAAGAGCCCAATGAAAGAAAAATATCTTCTGTTTTGGCTATGTTAGCTTAGGGAACTTAGAAGCTCTTAAGAAACAATTAACATTAAAGAGGTCAAATAGAGATTTTATAGCAAGGAAGATACTGGCTCTAGGAAAGCCCCAAAAGAATTGACTCTGTATAGAATGAATTATTAGGAGCTGAGTTTAAGCCAACAGTTTTCATAAGGAGAAACAATTTCAAATGAACTTTGTTAAGTTTTAAAATTTTAAGAATTTTCAGTGGTACTTGATGAGAATGCAACTTTTGACTACTGTGGTGTTTGGGTTTAAAGTTCTTTCTGGAACATCAAAAATCTTACTATTTCAACATGACCCTTTTTCACTTTTCTCAACATTTGAGGTGTACTAGCCAAATCTTTGTGGAATGTTTTCCCTATGATTTGCCATTTTAATAAGGCCTTGTTTGGCCTTTTCAAATTTTACTTGGTCTTTTACAATTACCTGTTTTTAAGGTAGCTTTAGTTAGTATGAATTGTAAGTATTTATGCAAATTTATCCAGGATGAAAGAATAATCTCTAGGAAAAAATGCTAATAATAATTAAATCTCTTTTGAAAATGCATTGGAAACTTTGATTTTGTTAATTTCACATCAGTCAATTTCCTAGCTTGAATTCAGGTTCCAGTGCCCAATGGAAAGCTAAAGGAATCTAACACTGCTTCCTTTCCTCCTTTTCTTCCCTTGTATACGAATGTGTGTGTATATATGTGTGTGTGTGTGTGTGTGTGCATGAGTGTATAGAAAACATTATTTTTGCATGTTTGCCTGAATGCTTGTCATTCTATTTGCTGTAATTCAATTTACACCCTTACAAAAAGATAGATGTTTCAGTTGGAATCCTTGCCTGTTTAGAATCTTCATGCAGGCAAGCATAGCTAATAAATTTTGATTAATGTAGCCAAATACCAACTCCCACCTCAAGTCCTCTTTACTTGGAATACTATCATCAGGTTTACAGAGAGAAGGAAATAACAATAAGGTTGGGAGGGATGGAGATATGGTAAGACAGCAATAAAAAAGTAATTATATAAAAATGCTAAAGAGGGATCCCTGGGTGGCGCAGCGGTTTGGCGCCTGCCTTTGGCCCAGGGCGCGATCCTGTGACCCGGGATCGAATCCCACGTCGGGCTCCCGGTGCATGGAGCCTGCTTCTCCCTCTGCCTGTGTCTCTGCCTCTCTCTCTCTATCTGTGTGTGACTATCATAAAAAAAAAAAATGCTAAAGATATAACATCTGTTTTTTTGCTTAGCAAAAAAATCTTGGCAGTTCCAGATATATGCTATTTTCTGTGTTTAAACAGATACAGAAAAGGGAAAAGGAAAAAATGTTTATGTGAGATTATTAAATAGTATAGGAAAAATAAGAGTCATTATTACACTGGTGAGGAAAAGAGAAACTCAGTGAAATTTCTTTCCACAGATTTGCCTTTGTGATCTGCAAGGTGCTGTTCCCCTGCTTACATTCAGTTACCCTGGCAACGCACTCCTGTAAAATAAAGATTATTAAAGCGCATATGATTATTTTGCTGCTGAGTGAATAAGACAAGCCGCTTCTGAAATGCCTTATCAGAGAAATTCAATTTTAGGCCAAATTGTGTTTTTGCCTCCTTCTAGCTTTCTCCTCCCTCCCCCCACTTCAAATAAAACCATCATCTCCACAGTTACTACATGATATTTTGTTACTCATTCACACTTTTAGTATTTTAAACTAGATTTTAACTTCATGAAAGCATTTTCCCCAGTTTTTCTTTAATAGCTCCTTTCTATTTTTTCAGCCATCTACCATCTGTTTGTAAATCAAAATTAGAAGGCAATGTGTCCTTGCCTTGATTTTATTACATAGTACTAATATTGGGTTCTGTACCAAATATAAATGCATATGTTATATACTGAATAAGCAATATTTGACCAAAGAATGATGCAAAGAGGTAAGATAAGCCATGCAGTGACATTTTAAAGGCTGCATATTTGGGGATCCCTGGGTGGCTCAGCGGTTTAGCTCCTGCCTTTGGCCCAGGGTGCGATCCTGGAGTCCCAGGATTGAGTCCCAGGATTGAGTCCCAGGATCGAGTCCCACGTCGGGCTCCCGGCATGGAGCCTGCTTCTCCTCCCCCCTGTGTCTCTGCCTCTCTCTATCGTAAATAAATCTTAAAAAAAAATAAAATACAATAAAGGCTGCATATCCAACTGTGCCAGGTGTCCTCACCCTTACAATTAGTGTCTTGTGCTTTTCCATAAGGGAATTCCCTATAAGGTAATATAGAGATGGGTTGTTTCATAGCCACTTTGAGAGCTACTCACACCCTTGTTGCCTGATACTTACACATTTTTTCCTTCAGTTATTGAAGATAGTAAAAAGATGGTTGAGATCTCTAGAATTGTCTAGTGATTTTCTTAGAAACTATAGCTGTATCATGTTCTCTGTCCAAAGGTCAATAAAAAAAGTACATTGATAATAGTAAATTTTTAATGTATTCATGCTGTGTATGAAAAAGCTATATTTAAAATCTTTTAATACAAGAGTTAAGTTAGTTTTGAAGCAGAGGTGGAAGAAATGAAGTCTCAACAGAAAAAAAACAAGGTTCCCACAGAGGATACCTAGAAGACTCCTTACATGTTTTTTTTTTTTTTAGAAGTAATGGAAGGTATGGATGGACACGAGTGGTTCTGGAGAAATCTTTATCCTCCATGGTCCTAATGGTGGATGGTCATGATACAAGATATTGTTTCTACTGAGATATCTTTTATAGGACATTTTCCCACTGCTATGAAGCACTGGTATGTAACCAGATACTGTTGTATCAGAGCATGGCAAAAAACAAAACAAAACAAAAAACAATAGTGAACAGTGTTGACACTAATGACATGCAATTGCTAATTTTTCCCTCTGCTGACATTCATTTTCAGGCCCAACCAAGTACCATATCCTTTACATTGATTAAATAGGCAGGTCTACTGGCTTTTTATTTAGATATCCACAAATCTTTCCTCATTAGTAAGAAATGATATCAATATTTAACAACCTTTAGAAACCCTGAGCAGAAGCAGAATGCTGTATGGGTTCATTTGATGAAGCAAACTAAATTTGGTGGCATAAACCAAATCTTTGGTATGCATAACACCACCATGCAATTTATGGCTGTAATTCACTCCCATCATTGCCCAGAAGGTGTCACCACAGCCTCATTGGCTTGAAGGACTTGGGGACATGTGGGGGAGTAGAAAGCAAAGGGAGAAAAACAGACACAAAGAAAAAAAATCTTCATGCAGACAAAGGAAAATAAGCCAACTACCAGGCAGTAATATTCCCAAATGTAGAAACCCACATATTCACTCTACGCCAAAACTATAAATCACTACAGGAGAAAGTGGACTGCTACTTATCAGTAAGAATAGAAAGTAGGAGATTCAAGAAGGTGCTACTACCTCAAGTAAAAAACAGGTGACGAATAGGAAATATTCATGCACTGAGCTTGGTCCAAGCTTCTCATCTTAACGGGATTACCTGATTATCACATCTAGTTGTATAAACTGCACTGGACCTTGTAAAAGGAAAGATAAAAGAGCAGGTGGGAGAGCTCTAATACTGTGTTTCAAGAACATATCATGGAGTGATGATGGTTAAGATACATTGATGGATACTTTAGATACATCTCCAAAGCAACTAGAATACAGCCTTCAAAAATACTAATCTATATAAAGTTCATTTGGAGAAATAAAAATCATTTTCAGTACTAACAAATAAAGGGAACTAGCAGATTGCCAAAAACAAAAACAAAAACAAAAACAAAACAAAAAACCAAATAGCTGGGAAAAGATGCTAGGAAGAATCAGAGAATATAAAACACAGTCTTTTATTGAGAAGCTGCACAAATTAACTCCAAATTACTGCCACAGTCAGACAAGAGGAAGCTTCAAGGCACAAAACTTGTTGCTACACTCCATCTTGCTTTATTGTGGTGTCTTCACTCATGTACTAGTAGCTAAAAGCCATCCACTTTATACTACTACATCTTTTAATCTCTGCTCTTCCCCCCTGTAGTTTAATTAAAAGACAATGAACCTTTTAGAGTAGTCAAATGGAAAATATAAAATTGCACCATTCTATCAAAGCTTAAGATATTCCTGTTCTCAGAGCATGAGAAGAATTAAAAAATACTTGGTATTTTATTACACTCCTCTGTGCCATTTTCTCATCAGAAAGCTTCTTGGTTGGAACACCTATTTGGAACCAGAAACATAATTCCACCCCAGACTGATAAATGAGGCAAAAAATTTAAAAACAATGGAAAAGTTAGATCAATTTGATCTGTTCTCTAAATCACTGTATTTGATTTTTAATTTCTAAAATAATATTGTTGTAACTCTATCTCTCCTCTGTTTAACTGACATTAGGTCTAAAATTAGTGGCCTTTCTTATTTAAGTATTATTTATTCAATGTGTTGTGAGTCTTAAAGCATCTCAGCTAAAATTAGATAGATAAAGCAAAATATCATTGAATGATAAGTAGGCCTGGATGCTTAGCTTTCCTCCAAGTCAGCAGCCCAAATCTATTAATTTTGGCAAAGGGCACCAAGACAAATCCATGCTCTTTGAAATGTTCCATGGGAGTCTTTAAACATGAAGCCCTCATCTACTCTTTATGGACATTAAAATGCTTCATCCCAAGGACCCCTTTATGGCAAATTGTAGGCTGTTCTGTTTTATCTGCTTTGACAAGATGAAGGGCTGAGCTGGCCCTAGAGGAATGGGATACAGAGTCTGAGTAGTTCAAACTTGAGATTTCCAATAAACTATCTCCCACAATTAGAAGAAAAGGGTGGAGGAGATTCATTTCAGCAGATACGGGTTTCCCCTACTATTGGAAAGTAGAATGCTCCTATGGAAACTTTCATAAACCAAAAAGGCATAAAGTGAAGAAGCAATTACCATTAATTTACATGGAAAAATTTTTTGAGCATTCTCAGAGCCAAAAAATAAAATAAAATAACCTCTCTTGGGCATTTCTGCAACTTAGGACACATCTTGCTAACAGATGCACAAATCAAGATAAAGCACACATGCTCAAGAATGCAGTTCAAAGCTATGGGGGCTTAATGCTGAGATGCTGAATGTAGTTCCCAGGAAAGGAGCTTGGTGGTGCCACTCTTGCTGGTTAGGGGTGTGCGCTGGCTGCAAAACAAATGCCGAATGCCATTTTTGCATTCCCCTTTTTTTCATAAAAGCAAACATTCTCTTCATATTTCTTTCAGTTAGTGAAAACAGGTACTAAGATGTCTTTCGTAAAAGCGAAGTGGCATAACACAAACTTTAGAAAAGCAGTTTCAATCTATTAAGAATTATTCTACTCCTTACTTAGTTCATCACTAAAAATCTAACTAACATCATGTTCCTCCAAAGTTCCACTGCAAACTGGGACTGAGGTTCTTATTAATTAGCATAGCAGAGCTCTGTCCTACACATAGCTCCTTCTAAGTCACTTGATTCTGATGCCTGCTCTTTTAATTCCATTTTTCACAAATTAAAATCTTTCACAATACTATTCTTATCCAGTCATTATTATTCTTTAAGTTCAATTATCCAGTAAAGAGTGAAAACTTCTCTATCATCCTTTTATCTCCCTGGATATACCCGCATATTTCAGTTAGTTAATAAATGCTGTCAGGACATGAGATTTAGGTTTAATTCTTTATCTGTTGATTCCTACTACAGGCATCTTGCTGAAAACTTCCAGAGACATCACTGAATTCATTACTGTCAACTCTACCTTACTTTTGCCCTTCTGCATTAGGTTTGTCTCATATGTCTTTGTATTTCCTTAGAATAATAAAATATAAGAATTAGCCCTATATCAAAAAAGAGTCACCAAAGACACACGATCATAAGTATCCCTCTATGGAAGTGATCTCATAACGTAAAAGTAATGAAAATGGACAAATAGGAAAAAAAAAGGCTCTTGCAATCACCTCTGAAAGTTTAAATAATAACAAAAATGATTATCATGGAAGACCCACCAATTTAGAGAACATCTCTCAACTGTATTCTGAAATACTACACTATAGCTAATAGCTAAACCTCTGACCAACTGCTGAAAACATCTAGTCTGTTTCCTTCTCAGATAAAGTTTCTCAATTTTCTGTAGCAAAATATCATTAAAATTGTACTAATTGATCAAAAGGGAGAAGTGAATGTGAACTTCCCAACAACTAAAATATAAACACTTGGGATCCCTGGGTGGCGCAGCGGTTTGGCGCCTGCCTTTGGCCCAGGGCGCGATCCTGGAGACCCGGGATCGAATCCCAAGTTGGGCTCCCGGTGCATGGAGCCTGCTTCTCCCTCTGCCTGTGTCTCTGCCTCTCTCTCTCTCTCTGTGACTATCATAAATAAATAAAAATTAAAAAAAATAAAATAAAATATAAACACTTAAAAAAGTAATTTAAAGTACAAGCTTTCACATCAGACAAACCTAAACTTGAATATTGGTTCTACTGACTACTTACACGTTCCTGAACAGTTTATTATGCTATAATAATGACAACTTCTACTTTGTAGGGTTGTTGTGAATGAATAAAATGTCACAGTAAAATGTTCAGCACAGTGCTTGTCATAGGGCAAATAAATATTCAAATGATAGTTATTACTGAAAAGATTTTCCTTTAAGGGGGGACCTATTTGATAATGTAAATATAATATTCATTTTATGACTTGTTTCATAATAATAGAACATTCCATATGAGAGAGCAAACACATTACTTTCAATTTTTTGAAAATTTAAAATTCACCTGAAGAATAAATATTATTGGGCTTTCAGTACTGAAGATGTAGTGACCTCAAAATTTGATATGAAATTACACATATACCCTCTGCTCAAAATAGAAAACATGGTAGAAAAAATACAAATATGGATAACAACAACAAAAAGACATAAATAAGCTTATAAGCTATGGAGCAGAATGGAAAGAGAAATGCAAAACTGTGTAGTAATGAGGCTACTGGACTCTGGAGAGAAACAGTAGTAGCAAGAGATCAGGCTACTGTGGTTTACATAGGTTTCACAGAAAGAAGGAATACACAGGTTTATGGTTTGACACTGGGGGATGGTGTGGGGTCCCCCACCCTCGTGAAAGATGGTTCTGTGGCTGAATTTGTGTAACTCCTAATATCACTCTGGGCTGAACACCAAACTGTCAATATAAGATCTATGACTGGACAGGAGCTTTAGGGAGCCAGATGCAGGTAATTGAAAGATCATTATAGGGAGAAATGAACAGAGTCAAATAAAAAGAACAAAACACTCATAAAACCTCTCACTCAAAATAGGCCTGCAAACCAAAATTCACAGAAATCTAAATTTAACAAAGGTATCCAAGAGATCAAGTATGAAAACAAATTCACTCTACTGAAACAGTCTAAAAGACTTTATTTTTTTTAAGATTTTATTTATTTATTCATGAGAGAGAGAAAAAGAGAGAGAGAGAGAGAGAGAGGCAGAGACACAGGCAGATGAGAAGCAGGCTCCATACTGGGAGCCCGATGTGGGACTTGATCCCCAGACTCCAGGATCACACCCTGGGCCAAGGCAGGCGCCAAACCGCTGAGCCACCAAGGGATCCCCTCTAAAAGACTTTAAAATAAGTATTAGAACATTCAAAATGTTTGAAGGTATAAGTAACAAAAAATAAATTATAAAATGAAAGAGGCAGGAATGAAAGAATAGGTAGATGTGGAAAAAAATTAGAAGTGAAAATATAGTCCCTGAAATTAAAAACTCGATAGCATGGATAAAATCTTGACTGGATCCTGTATACAAAACTCTAAGGAATCAACAACAAAAACTATTAGATCATTAAGTGAATTTATCAAGATTGCAAGATATGAGACCAAAAATATAAAAAATCAGTTTTATCTCTATATACCACCAACATATAGAGAACAATTTCAAAATAAAATTAAGTGAGCAATTCCATTTACAATAGCATCAACAAAAATAAAATATTTAGGAATAATGTAACAATAGAAAGCAAGCTAGAACTTATAAAATACTGTTGAAAAAATTTTAAGGACTAAAATAGGCAGAAATACATCCAATGGTCATGGACTGGAAGACTTAATACTGCTAAAATGGTCATATTACCCAAATTGATCTGCAGATTCATCACAATACCTAGCAAAATCCTAGATGCTATTTTACAGAAACTGAGAAGCTGATCTTAAAATTCATATGGAAGTGCAAGGGATCCTGAATAACCAGAACAGTCTTGAGAAAGAAGTATAAAGCTGTACAGCTCATACTTTCTGATTTCAAAACTTCCTATAAAGCACGATAATTATGACTGGGTGGTACTGGCATAAAACAGACATATTAGTCAATAAAAGAGAATTAGGATACCAGAAACAAACCTGTATGTTTATAATCAGCTGGTTTTCAACAAGGGTGCCAAAATAAATCTATAATGGAACAGATGTTGCTGCCACAAAGGGAGATAAACATGTAAAAGAATGAAGCCTCTACCTCACACCATATACAAAATTAAGTTAAAAATAGATCAAATACCTAAATATAGGGGGAAAAACTATAAAACTCTTAGAAGAAAACATAAGAGTAAATATTGTTGACCTTGGTTTCAGCAATGATATTTTTAGATAATCAAATAAAAATACAAGCAATAAAAGAAAAGTTGATAAATTGGACTTCATCAAATTTAAACATTTCTGTACTTCAAGGGTCACCATCAAGAAAGTGAGAACACAAGCTATACAAAGGGAGAAAGTTTTTGCAATTCATGGATCTGATAAGGGATATATATTCAAAAGTGGAAAAAACACATAAAGCTCAATAATAAAAAAACTAAAAACCAACCTTAAAAAAATAGGTAAAAGAGAGGCACCTGGGTGGCTCAGTCAGTTAAGCATTCAATTCTTGATTTCAGCTCAGGTCATGATCTCAGGGGTCATGGGATAGAGCCCCATGTCTGGCTCTGCACTCAGTGGGGAGGAGTCTGCTTGAGAGTCTCTCTCTCTTCCTCTCCCTCTACCCCTCCTTCTGCCTCTCCTCCTACACATTTTCTTTCTCTCTCTCTCATAAAGAAAGAAAGAAAGAAAGAAAGAAAGAAAGAAAGAAAGAAAGAAAGATTTAAAATTAAAGTTCCTTCAAAGGACATACAGAAATGCTAGCAAGCATATGAAAAGATGCTCATTAGTTCTTAAGAAAATGCAAACAAACCAAACCACACTGAGATGCCATTTCATAACCACTAGGATAGTTATAATGAAAAGAGACAAGTATTAGTAAAAATGTGGAAAAATTAGAACCCTTGTACATTGTTGGTGGGATTGTACAATATTGCAGCCACCTTTTGTGCTTCTTCAGAATGTTAAACACAGAGTTTTCAATATGATACAGCCCAACAATTCCACTCCTAGGAATACCCCCAAGAGAATAAAAATCTATATTCACACAAAAACTTGTACCTAAAAACATTATTCATAAGTCACTGAATAGTATGCTTTAATAGGTGAACTTTATAGCATGTAATTATATCTCAGTAAAGTGTTTACAAAATGGCTGAGGATAGGGCTGACATGTAAATTGGTACAACCGTTTTCAAGAACAATTTGGCAACATCTAATATTACATGTACCCAGTAATTCCACCTTATGTATATAACCAGGGAAAAAATCTTACATGTAAGCATAAGGAGGCAGGTCCAAGAATGTTCATTGAAGCATTGTTTTTAATAGTAAAAAAAATAGAAACTATCAAAATGCTTATGAAGAGATAAATGGATAAATGGGGACATACTCTTACAAAATAAAATACTATATTAAATGCATCAATGAAATTAAATGTCAAAAATAGGATGTTGAAGAAAAAAGCAAATTGCAGAATAACATAGTGTGACATCATTTATTGCTCAAAAACATGCTTTTGGATACATAAATATATAATAAGAATGTTAAAATTTCCTAGGAATAAAGCCCACTAACATCAAGGTACAAATTACTTCTGAGAAGGAACTTAATGGGACTTGGGAATATGTAAGTTATATTTATAAAGTGTCATTATTAGTATTTAATAATTCTATAGCAATCATAGAAAATGATAAGAACTTACTAACCTGTATAGTATGCATAAGGGTATTGCTTATATTAGTGTCTGTCTTTTTTCAGGTTTAAAATACATTTTAACACATATAAAAATGGCACGATTCCATAAACTTTAAGTTTCCCCAGCAGTAAGTTTCCTCAAAGGATTTTTCTGTTTTTCAACCAACATATCAAGGGCAAATATCACTTACTTGAGCCAGCATTAAAGTACCAATAAAAATCAAAGGACTCATTTAGTCAAAATGTTAAATTTTTTAAAAAGGTAAAATTACTATGCATGAATTTAAGCACTTTGAAAATCAGATGCTCTCCGGCCTTCCCACCAAGTGTCACTTGACAAGGTCATTGTTTCAAAAAATATAATAATTATTCAGGAATGAGAGAGAACATTCAGTAGGGTATTCTCCCTACTGTTTCCTCAGTAGAAATCACAAAAATGACAACTGTAATTAAATCTTTTAAAAAAAATTACCTATGAGTTTAAGTCAGGATGAAAATTACTTCTAACCTTATGAACTTTCACACTGCACTGTACTAAAAGAAATTCTTTCAGTTTTCCCTTATATCAGCAATGCATATGACAGCTAAATAAATAGGAACTCTCCAGTTTCGACCTTTCATAGCTATTCAAAAGAAGTAATTCTGTTTGCCATTATTCCACTTACCAAAGATACAAATGAAACAGGTATAATATTTAACATTAAGTCATCTCTTATCCAAAAGGGCTGAATGCTTTAAGAAAAACATTGCTACATATAAAGGGAATCATATAATATATGGCCTTTTGTGACTGTCATCTTTTATTTAGCATAATTCTTTCACTACTTCATACATTTTTAGGGTAAAATAATGTTTCATTGTATGGATATATAACAGTTTTTTTCCCCATTCATCAGTTCATGGACCTCTGGGTTATTTTCATTTTTAAAAAAATAAAATGTTTTATTGGATATGTTAAGTAACAACTCTCAAATATTTTATCTTACTATTTCAAAGCACTTGATAATTGATACCCCTATCTATGTTAACTGGCATTACTAGAATGTTTTATAGTTGTTGGAAATGAAAGAGAAAAATCTATTCTGATTTCCAGGGGCAAAACTTAAAAAGAATCCAGAATCACTGAAACTAAATTTCCTGGCTAAGCCACCCCTAAAAACTAAAACAGAATCACGTCCCAGGTATTTCATCTTTCATAATCTGTTACTTAAGAGATTTTTTAAGAGGTTCAGAATCTGTTCCAGTACATAAATAGGGCCAAACAGCTTCTGTAAAAGAATTATTAAACACATAGAGGAGACCTGTTATTCATATTATAAAAGGAATCCTTACCTGATTCATAGTTCAGAAAAACACCAGTCTTATTGGGACTTACTACTGGCAGAAATGGTTCTCTTAATGTCCAGTGCAATGTAACTGCTCTCAATATAATGTCCAATTGCCCAGAGACGCCCAGAAATAATAGCTGATGCCACCACTTCTGAGGAAGACAGTTTTGGTACCTTCTCAATGTCTACTCAGGCTTACTTTCCACTTCTACCTCTCAGTTATATTTTCACTTTTTGATACTATTAAAAATTCTTGTATGAATGTGGCATTTTATGTGGACATGTTTTCATTTCTCTTGGATATATTCCTTGGAGTAGAATTGCTGGGTAATATGATAATTCTGTGTAACATTTTGTGAAACTACTTTCCAAAGTAGCTGTTCCATTTAAATTCACAATACTAATATATGAGGGTTCCAATTATTCAACATCCTTGACAACACTTATTATTATTTTCTTTTTGATTTATTTATTGTAGGAATGAAGTGGTATCTTATTGTGGTTTCAGTTTGAGTTGTCTTAATGAGTAATAATATTCAGTATCTTCTCACAGACCATTTGTCTACTTTCTTTTGGAAAACTTCAAACCTTTTGCAGACTTTTAAATGGGGTGGTTTGGTACTCTTTGTTGTGATATAAGATGGTCCCCCCCCCCAATATATTACAGATGTCCCTTTTTGGGTATGTGATTTGCAAATAATTTCTCTCATTCTGTGAGTTGTCTTTCAATTTCTCGGCATAAACCTTTAAAGCACAAAAGCTTTTAGTTTTGATAAAGTCTATTTTCATCTATCTTTTTCTTTTGTCACTGTGCTTTTGGTGACTAAGAAACCATGGCCTAACCCAAGATCATCAATTTTTATTCCCGCTCTCTAACAAGAGTTCCAGCTATTGACTTTTAGGCATAAAATCTACTTTCAGTTATTTTTTTATGTATGGTTCGAGGCAGGGGTCAAATTTCATTATTTTCCATGTGACTCCTACTTCTTTTGGCACAATTTGTTGAAAACACTACTTTCTTCCCCCACTGAATTATCTTCATTACAGTCAAAAATCAATGGGCCATAAATGTCAAAGTTTGTTTCTGGGATTCCTATTCTATTCATTTTTGGCATCTCCTTGTCAGTACCACAGTCTTGATTACCATAGCTTTGTAGTGACTTCTGAAATTGGGCCTACGCTGTAGGAACAAACGTTCAGAAACGGAATTTATTTTTGTATATTCATCTTTTATCTTGTAACCCTAGTGAACTCATTTAATAGATCTAATGAGTTTTTTTGTGGCTTCTTTAGGATTTTCCATATATAAGATCATGCCATTTGCAAAAGAGTTTTATATCTTTTCTTTTTCCAATGCAGACGTCTCTTCTTTTTCTTTAACTTGCTAGAATTTCCAGTACAATGCTAAATAGGAATGCTGAGAGTAGACAACCTCATTATGTTTCTGATCTTAGGTGGAAAGTTTTTAGTCTTTCATGATTAAGTATGATGTTAGCTGTGGGTTTTTTATAGATGCTTTTTATTGGATTAAGGGATTTCCTTTCTATTTCTAGCTGGTTAAGTGTTTTTATGAAAGGATGCTGAATTTTGTCAAAAGCTTATTCTGCATCTTTTGAAATAAGATGTATGTATGTATGTCCTTTGTTCTATTAATTTGATGTAATACAGTAACTAATTTTCAAATGCTAAATCAAACTTGCCTTCCTGGGATAAAATCCCACCTGGTCATAGCATATGCTTTTTAAAAATATGTTTTTGGATTTTGTTTGGTAGTATTTTATTGAAGATTTTTGCACTGTATTTGTGAGGAATACTGGTCAATATGTTTTCTCACGTTTGTCTTTGTCTAGTTTTGGTATCAGGTCAATATTGGTCTGATAGAATGAGTTGGGAAGTGTCCTTCTTCAGGTATTTTTTTTGTAATAAGCATGTGTGAAAGATTGGTGTTAACTGTTCTTTGAACATTTGGTAAATTTCACCAATGAAGCTACCTGTGCTTGGGCGTATGGGAAGTTTTTAAAATTACTAATCCAATTGCTTTACTTAATATACTGGTTTATTGAGATTTTTCATCTTCTGGTAGTTTTAGTCTTTCTAGGAATTCTTCCATTTCATGTTAGTTGTCTAATTTGTTGTTTATAGTGCTACCTTAGATTACTTTTCATTTCATTTCTCTGTAGGTTCATTACTGTTGTTCCCTCTTTCATTCATGATTTTAGTAATTTGAGTCTTCTCTTTTCTTGTTGGTCTAGCTAAACCTTTGTTAATTTTGTTAATCTTTTTAAAAAATCAAATTTTGGTTTTGTTGATTTTCTCTATTTTTCTGTTGTGTTTTTCTGCTCTAGTCTTTCTTATAGCTTTTCTTCTGCTTCATTGTGTTTAGTTTGTTCTTTTTATCACTTGTTATGATGAGATTTTTTATTTCAGCTCCACCCTCTTCCCCTTCCTCCTCCTGCTGCTTTTTATTTATTTATTTTTAAAGATTTTATTTATTTATTCATTCATGAGACACACACACACACACACACACACACGGGGGGGGGGGCAGAGACACAGGCAGAGGGAGAAGCAGGCTCCATGCAGGGAGCCCGACATGGGACTTGATCCCGTGTCTCCAGGATCAGGCCCTGGGCTGACAGCAGGCGCGAAACCGCTGAGCCACTCAGGCTGCCCTGCTGCTTCTTTTTAGAATAAATTCTACACTCAATGTGGGGCTTGAACTCACGGCCCCAAGATCAAGAGTCACATGTTCCACTGACTGAGCCAACCAGGTGCCCTTCTTTCCTCTTTTTTAATAGAGCGAAACATACTGTAAGTTTCCATTGTAAGCATTGCTTTAGCTGCATCTCATAAATTTTGCTATGTTTTGATTTCATTTTCATTCATTTCAAAGTATTTCATAATTTCTTTTTTTCTTCATTTCACTGGTTACTTAAGAGTATGTTACCTTTCATGTATTTCTGAATCTCTCAAATTTCCTTTCCTTATTTTAAATATCATTCCAGTGTGTTGAAACATATATTTCATATGGTTTCAATCATTTAAATTTATTGAGACTTGTTTTGTGGCATAGTATAAGGCCTACTCTGGAGAATATCCATGTACATTTGAGAAGAATGAAAATCTGGCTGTTGTTGAGTGGGATAATTATAGATGTCAATTCTTATTACTTGGTATTGTCATTAGCTCTTCTATTTCCTTGTTGATCTTCGTCCTAGTTGTTCTATCAGTTATTATGAGTAGAGTACCCAAAGTCTATTATATTTAAATTGTCTATTTCTTCAATTCTGTCAGTTGTTACTTTGTGTATTTTGGGGTCATTTATTAGTGCATATATGTTTATAATTTTTATATCTTCATGATGGATTGACATTTTATTATAAACTTTTCTGCTTTGACTCTAGTAACAATTTTTGTCTGAACATCTATTTGTTATTAATATAGCCACTTGAGGTCTATTTTGTTATTGTTTCCATGATATATAGTTTTCCATCCCCCTTTTTTTTCCCCCCTATTTCACACATCCTACCAACTTCCCCTCTGGCAACCACCAGTTGTTCCTGTATTTAAGAGTCTGGTTTTTGCCTCTTTTTTTCTTTGTTCATTTGTTTGGTATCTTAAATTCCACATATGAGTGAATAATGCAGTATTTGTCTTTCCCTAACTTATTATTTCACCTAGCATTAAACCCTCTAGGTTCATCCATGTTGCTGCAAATGGCAAGATTTCATTCTTTTTTATGGCTAACACCTCATTGTACATAATGTCACATCTTTACTCGTTTAACTATTGATGGGTACTTGGGTTGCTTTCATATCTTGGTTATTGTAAATAATGGTGCAATAAGCATATGGGTGCATATATCTTTTCAAATTACTCCTTTGTTTTCTTTGGATAAATGCTAGTGGAGTTTACTAGATCATTTAATATTTCTATTGTTAATTTTCTGAGAAACTTCCATACTGTTTTCCAAACTGGTTGCAATGTTTGCATTTCCACCAACAGCGCCAGAGTTCCTTTTCTTCCACATCCTCATCAACACTTGTTATTTCTTTTTATTTCAACCATTCTGACTGGTGTAAAATGGTAACTTATTGTGGTTTTAATTTGCACATCCCTGATGATTAGTGATGTTGAGCATCTTTTCATATTTCTATTAGCCATGTGTATGTTTTCTTTGGAAAAGTGTCTGTTCATGTCTTCTGACCATTTTTTTTTAATTTCTTTCTTTCTTTCTTTCTTTCTTTCTTTCTTTCTTTCTTTCTTTCCTTTTTTTTTTTTTTTTTTTTTTGTAACCTCTACACCCAATGTAGGCTCAAACTCATGGCCCCAAGATCAAGGGTTATATGTGCTTCTGACTGAGCCAGCAAAGTATCCCTCTTTTGACCATTTTTTCACTGGATTACTTAAGGGTTTTGGTGTTGAGTTGTATACATTCTTTATATATTTTGGATATTAAACTTTATTGAATATATTATGTGCAAAGAGCTTCTCCCATTCAGTAGGATACCTTTTGGTTTTGTCAATGGCTTCCTTCACTGTGTAGAACCTTATTTTGATGTAGCCCCAATCAAAGTACTAACAAGATTTTTCATGAAACTAGAACAAATAACCCTAAAATTTCTATGGAACCAAAAATGACCCTAAAGAGCCAAAGCAATCTCGAAAAAGAACAAAACTGAAGGTATCATAATTCCAGACTTCAAGTTATATTACAAAGCGGTAGTAATCAAAACAGTATGATACTGGCACAAAAACAAAGACAGGGAGATCCCTGGGTGGCTCAGTGGTTTAGCACCTCCACCTGGCCCAGGGCATGATCTTGGAGTCCTGGGATCAAGTCCCACATCAGGCTCACTGCATGGAGTCTGCTTTTGTCTCTGTCTCCTTCTCTCTCTATCTCTATCTGTGTCTCTCATGAATAAATAAAATCTTAAAAAAAAACAAAAACAAAAACAAAAAGAGATCAATGGAACAGAATAGAGCCCAGAAATAAAACCATGGGGACACCTGGGTGGCTCAGTGTTGAGCATCTGTCTTCGGCTCAGGGCGTGATCCAGGGTCCCAGGATTGAATCCCACATTAGGCTCCCTGTGAGGAGTCTGCTTCTCCCTCTGCCTATGTCTTAATCTCTCTCTGTGTGTCTCATGAATAAATAAATAAAATCTTTAAAAAAAGAAATAAAACCATGATTATATGGTTAGTTATTCTTTCACAAAGGAGACAAGAATATGTAATGGGAAAAAGCCTCTTCAACAAATGATGCTGGGAAAACTGGACAGCTACATGCAAAAGAATGGAACTAGACCACTTTCTTACATCATACACATAATGAACTCAAAATGGATTAATGATCTAAATGTAATAACTGAAACCATAAAACTCAAGAGAAAACATGGGTAGTAATTTCTTCAACATCAGTTATAAACATTTTTCTAGATAGGTTTCCTCTGGCAAGGGAAACAAGAGCAAAATTAAAATTTTGAGACTACACCAAAAGATAAAGTTCTGTCCTTTACTTTTAAACTATTTATGTCTTTGAATGTAAAATATGTCTCCTTAATTTAGGGCTTTTTAAAAGAGGTAATGAAGATAAAACAAGTTCATATGTTGAGGCTCTAATCAACATGACTGGTATCTTTGTAAAAGGAGATTAGGACACAGGCACAGAACATGTGATCATAAAGATGGCCAGGTACAAGAAGAGAAGTTTCAGAAGGAACCAACTTTGGTTCCTGCCATAACTTTGATCTTAAACCTCTAGCTTCAAGACTGAGAAAATAAATTTCTACTATTGGAGCCAAAAATAAATAATAAAGTAAGTATATCTCCTGTAGATATTATATGATGGGATTATTTTTTAATCTATTCTGCAAATCTGTTTGACTGTTTAAATTTACTTATGTTTAATGTAATTACCAATAGCCTAGGATTTACTTTCAACATTTGCCCATTTGTTTTCAATAGGTCATATAGCTCTTTTGTTCCTTATTCCTCATTCCTCTATTATCATCTTCTTTACTTCCTGTTCATACAAAGCATCAAGTCCAAACAGATTAAATCTTAAGACCTGTTCAGGTATTTCTGAGGCCTACATAAAGCCTGTACATGCAGGTGGCCTTCTAGATTTACAGGAGTATATTCAAGGTTTTCAAAGTCTCCTACAGGCATCTCATTCCTATGTATTTTGGTCCATCTTTTCTTGGCTTCAACTTGCGTCACTGCCTTTGGTAGCTGTGATATTAAAGAATTGCTTCTAATTGTTTTCAACAAATGTCCCAGCAATAAAGCTTTCCTCACTAAGTGAGCTCTGAGTCAGGTCCAACAAAGACAAGCCCTGTGAATAGGGCTTTTCTAGAGATCTGTCAGGTTGAATAGTGAATACTCTGGGGACAGAACTTCCTGGAGAGCTCCAAACCCAATCTGCTTCTTCCAGTAGCTGTTAAGCTGCTGGGTTTTACAGCTACTATGGTTCTGAGGATGTTGTTTTCCAAGGCTACTGCAGAACATGGGAAAAGGTTATAGGAATAAGGCAGGTTAAAATACCACAAAGCCTGCTGTTCTTATTGAGATTCAGCTATTTTTATTTCCTCAGGCTGTGGCAAACCTTTGGTTAAACTCCAAAGATCTCAAAAAGTTGATCTTGACAATTTTTGCAAAAGTTTTTATAGAGGGCTAGATTTTTGGAGATCCTTACTTTCCATTTAAAAAGTGCTTTACATGTTCTTTGCAATACAGAAAGATAGTGAAATTCACTTCTGATACTGTGCATTTATAATTTCATACTGCATACAGACCCACTGAGTTCATTATGTATGCACTTAAAAAGTAGTTTTGTAAAGGCTTTATGTTTTGCATATATCCTTAGTGGATTATTATATAGTGGTTATACTTTTTTCCCACTTAAAATAACATGTTGTCAATTATATCTTAATAAAGCTGGAAAAAATTGGTGCAATATATTTGTAGTCTTCTATTACTCAAAAATCTGTATTCAATATGCTTTGGGAAATGAAACCAGCAAGGGCAAGGTGATATGGGAACTAAAAATTGAGGCAACTCTCAACCATGGTGGTAATGGGGAGAAAGACCACTGATGATGACAGGTGGTCAGGGTAATCTTACTAGTAGATGTAGCAAGCTACCTTGAAGTTAGTCAAGAAAATAACACTGGAGTGAAACAAGGGGGGCTCCTGGGAATCAGACGTTCCTTTTAGAGCAAACAGTATGAAGAAATAAAAGAGCATGGTTTATTTGGGGCACTAAATGTTGTTTCTGTATTGGTACGGGAGAAAATGGTGGTAGTGAGGGATGATTTAAGTTGCCACACATGCATCACAGTTAAATTATTAAAACTATTATAGTCAGAGTCAGTATAAGGAGTAACAAAAGATAAAGGACTTCATCTCAATCTTTGTTCTATATTTTAAAAAGAATTACTTCAAAGTAAATTTTAGATTCTAAAAAAGCAATGAAAATTGAAAGAACATTCCCCCAAGAAATTTTTTGTACTAAGATTATGCAATCTAGTTTATGGTTTTATATGTCCAAATTGAAATATCCACTAGTAAGCACTGAGAAGTTTGGAGGAGTAACAAACTTATACCATGCTACACTATCTTCTGAGAAGAGGCTGCACATGTTGCCACAAGTTTGTGCCACACTGCCATGTTTTACAATAGCAATAACTATTTAATATCATTTAGCTGCACACATAAAGGTATCATACAATTATTCATTAATCCTTACTATACTGCTCAGAAAATAAATCTATAATGTGCATAGAATATCTTAGCTCACTTATTTTTAAAAAACTATTAGAATATATATGAAATCCCATTACGGTTAATACATAATTCTCATATGATAGCTATCTCTGTTTCTTATATTTCCTTCCATTGCTTTGCCTCCTTGTATATAGGAAGAAAAAAAAAAACAATTTGGCTATCCATCACAATTTTTTTATGTTTTCTGTATTCCTTATTTCTAAAATGCGCGCGCGCGCACATACACACACACACATTTACACATAGGCACATACTCTACCAACTCATCCCAAGAGCATACATTCTTTAAGGTAAACCATGAAAAGAGAAGTAGGAGAAACATCTGATTCATGTTGGCAATCACTTTATAATTTTTTTTTTTTTTATGATAGTCATACACAGAGAGAGAGAGAGGCAGAGACATAGGCAGAGGGAGAAGCAGGCTCCATGCACCGGGAGCCCGACGTGGGATTCGATCCGCGGTCTCCAGGATCGCGCCCTGGGCCAAAGGCAGGCGCCAAACCGCTGCGCCACCCAGGGATCCCGGCAATCACTTTATAAATTAGGATTGTCCTTTAATCCTCCGTGTTCTAATGCTCATGGGAAAAGATTTTTAAATATAGAGAGTTATGCTGAAGAAAAGGGTTCTTCTTCAGCCCTGTTTTTTCCAACACTATATGTGACTAACCTCCGTAATCCTGCGGTAGCTTGCCCTGTGTTTCCCTATCCAAAACACTGAATATACTGCTGATTTGACAGGGTAGGAGTGAATACTAGTAACAATAATAGTAGTTCCATCAGTGGCCGCTTCGGTATTTTGAATATAAAATGGTCCATAACTATTGGAAAATGAGAAAATATAACAGTTGTGACTGCAAAAGCAGTCAACTTGCTATCTTCCTGAACTTGAGAATCTGTTGGAACACCTTTACATTATATGACAAGTATGAACTGGCTGAAAATCTAATTTACCATAACATTCTCTTCCTCTCTATGCTAAGCTGCAGGAGTTCTATTATTATATTAAATCCAATATTCTGCTATTCTTCCTGTTTCTCACTTTCATCCTCTACCCCTAGAGTAGCAACGTATAAAATACTGTAATAGTAGACTCGATGATATTTAGTAATAAGGTAGGTATAGGTTTAACCTAGAATAAATGGCTTTCATAAATTATTTCCGTCTTTATCGAACAAGTCTGATCTAAGCATTGTTAACTCAAGTTTCCATCATCTCAGAACATCCTGCAGCTGAAGAGTAACTCCAATTTGTTTTTGTCCCCATGACTAAAAGTTACTTGACTTCATATTTTTTCATGGTCTTAGGGAATGCTCAGGTACATTTTATCACTAATGAATCTAGAAGTATATCTTATAAAGGGAGGAAAGCATTATAATTCAACTCAACAAATATTTCCCAAATATAATGTTCAATACAGTAAATACTATTAATATAATTATTCATAAAGCAATAGCTATGTTTTTAAATGTATGTTATATGTCACCAGTTTTACATTTCATTAATCCTCACAACAAACTGTTTGTTATGCCATCTCCAACTGGTAGGTAAATAAAATAACTAGTAACTGGTAGTAATAAATTTGATTCCAAAGTTATCCAACTCCAAAGTCAGCATCCTCAAATGTTATATGAAATCTTCCTAATAGTATATTCACTGGCTTTACAATCTTTTTGTGATTTCAGGTGTATTTGGGGTCTAAAGTTTTAAATTACAATTTTAAAAGGGTAATACATGTACATGATTCAAGAGTCAACATTGGGCCTAGAAGAATGGAAAATTATTCAATAATAAACATGATTAGTATGAGGATCTTAATTTCAAGTATTAAAAGAAACCATTTCCTTGGAGACTGAAGGACTGAAGGAAGAAATGTCTAAGATAAGCCTGGAATGTCTTGCTATATCAGAAAGCAAGGAAGTGATTTAAAAAAAATGCTGGGCTGAAAGGGACACAAGAGCTAGCTTAAAGAGGTTTCTACCGGCCAAATTTGGGACAGTATAAACATCTGAGCCCATATAAATTGATATAAATATATTTTTATATTGGAGAGAAGTTTTTCCTTAGAGTAGGACACCAACTAATAAATGTAGAAGGAATAAGATAATGTCACTATTTGGTAAACAACATCAATATATGTTACAATTAATAGGTGAAAAGTTGATGAAGACTAGAATATCTCTCTGGTCTCAAATTATCTCCCCACAGGGGCACCTGGGTGGCTCAGTCAGCTAAGCCTCTGTCTTCAGCTCAGGTTGTGATCCCAGGGTCTGGGATCAGCTCCATTACAGGCTTCTGTTCAGTGGGGAGTCAACTTCTCCCTCTCCTTCCACCTGCCACTTCCCCTGCTTGTGCTCTTAAATAAATAAATAAATAAACAAACAAACAAACAATTAAATAAAATCAATCTTTAAAAAATTATCTCCTCACAAAATTCTTATTAATTACATGGGGGAAAAAAGTAACTTTACAATGGAGAAACCTACCAACTACCACCTAAACCTCAAAGATTGTATCAACAGAAATGGGAAGAAAAGACATCGAATGCCTCCAAAGGCAATACACTGAAAAAGATGCATCACTTTTGTGGTATCTTTGCCAAAAAAGTTCATAATCGGAATCTAATCATGAAAAAACACCAGATAAACCCAACTGAGGGAATCCTTTAAAATACTTAGCCTATACTCCTTAAAAAATGTCAAACACATAACAGAGAAATAATTCCAGATTAAATGAATCTAAGAGATATGACAAAAAATGCATTGTATGATCCTGGTTTGGATCCTGATTCAGAAAAAAATTTTTCTGCTATAAAGGCTATTACAAGGAAAAATAAGCATAATATAAATCAGGTTTACAGATTAAATAATAGTATTGAACCATGTTAATTTCTTCTGTGACTATGTACCAGAATATTCTTAGGAAATAAAAAAACAGGTATTTGAGTATAGAGAATATGCGCATATTCTCAAGTGATCTGGAATAAAACTACGTATACATAAATAGATGCACATAATTCATATATAGAGAGGGGTGGAGAAGGAATGATACAAAGCAAATACAGTAAAATGTTAACAATTTGGTTGTCTGAAGAGAATATAGAAATTTTTCATAATATTTTTATAGTTCTACTCTGAGATTAAATTATTTCCAATGAAAATTTATCAGTAAACTATACTATAAGGCTCTATAATAAATTCAGATTCTGCAAGCAGAGAAGGAAACAGGGCAGGTGAAAAATAAGGTAATGTTTACAAAAATGTATTCTAAGTGTTCTTTAAATTTCCTTTCTTTTTTTTCTTTTTTGTTTTAAAGATTTTCTTTCTTTATTCATGAGAGACACAGAGAGAGAAGCAGGCTCCCCGTGGGGAGCCCAATTCAGGACTCGATCCCAGGACCCTGGAATCATGACCTGAGCCAAAGGCAGACGTTCAATCACTTAGCCACCCAGGTGGCCCTTAAATTTCTTTTATAATAAGAAATTATAATTTTTAGTGTGACAATAATTTAAAAAAAATAGTTCCTATGTGTTAAAGATACACACTGAAATATACATGGATAGTTACAAATAAAATGATATATCTGAGATTTACTTTTAAATAACCTAGTGAAGGGGTATGGGCATGAGGTTATAGGTGAAATAAGATAGGTCATCTATAATTGTTGGAGTTTGGTGATAAGTCTGAAGGTTCATTATTCTACTCTTTCTTCTTGTATATAATGTCTGTAGTAAAAAGTTTTAAACAATCAATCCTATATAAAAACACATAAAAAAGAAATCTCATTCCCACTCCTGACCATTTCCATATTTCTTATCAACTTATAGGTTACTATAGGTTAACTATAGGTTATAGGTTACTTTTAGGTAACCATTTTATTATTAGTTTATTATTTTTCTTTCTGGTTTCTTCACACAAATACAAGGAAATATAAATATATTTATATAATATATATTCATATTCCTTTTTCTCCATTCTTTTTTACAAAAAAGTAACATACAATACACATTCCTCTATAATTCGTTCCTCCCTTTTCCTCCACTGCCATCTTCATATGTCATGGAGATATCTCCACATTGGTATATAGAGCTTTATTTTTCTGTGTACGTGTGTTCCATTGTTTATTCAACTAATCCCTTATTATTGGACCATTCAGTTATTTCCAATTTTGTATTCTTCCAACAATGCTACAAAAAATCACCTTGGATATTTTGCCATTTTGTACCTTTGCATGAAACACCATTCTTAGTTCCTTATGTATTCTTTCAATCACATTCTATACGTATGGAAGCATATATTTATACATTCAATTTTATAGTTATATTCAAATGGCAATATACTGTTAAGGTAATGCTAGCTGCTGCAATAATTAAACCCTGAAGTCTTAGTTTAGCAAAATGAAAGGTTGGTTTGCATACACCCAACAGTCCTATGTTCACTGGGCAACCTTCCATGTGTGCCTCAAGAGTCCAAGTTCTGTCATAGCCCAGGGCTTCAAAGTCTTCACTTCAGCAGCAAATGAAGAAAAATCGAAGATATAACTGCTTTTTAACCTTGCCCAGAAGTCAGCAGATCACTCTGCACATACTCCACTGGAAATAATAGTCATTTAGACGACTTTTAGGTCCTTTTAGATGCAAGTGAGGCTGGAAAATGTAGTCCATGGCTTGGCACTTACTCAAATTTACTTTATAAATGGGTAGCATAAATCTTTGGAGAGTAGCTGTCTCTTGAACACATTCTTCACACTATTTTATTCTGTGTATGTGTACTTCATTTATCTTAGAAATGTTTCCGGGATCCCTGGGTGGCGCAGCGGTTTGGCGCCTGCCTTTGGCCCAGGGCGCGATCCTGGAGACCCGGGATCGAGTCCCACGTCGGGCTCCCGGTGCATGGAGCCTGCTTCTCCCTCTGCCTGTGTCTCTGCCTCTCTCTCTCTCACTGTGTGCCTATCATGAATAAATAAAAAAAAAAAAAAAAAAAAAAAAAGAAATGTTTCCAATAGTCGATACAGGGCTGATCCATCTAAAAACCTTTTTAACAGCTGCATAGTACAGGTACTTCTGTCTTACATCTTTCATTTCAGCAGCATGACTACAACAAATACAGGTATTTCTGCTATAAAAGTTGACTGAAATACCTGAGGTTTCTGCAAAATAATCAGGCTGCTGAGATATATATTGGAGAATTATCCTGAAGAAAGAGAGCTTGCAGACTTGGAGACTAGTTAGCTCTCCCTCTCCAAATCCATTTGGCCTTGGTTACCTGTTGCAGCCTATCATAGTGGATTTCATCCCATCCTGCTGCCTACAGAGTGGGTATTAACCCTCCTTTCCACCTTTGTTCCTTCCTCCTCACACACCTCTTTTTGCTTGTAGCAGGGGCTTAATAGCCTGAAGACTCTCTCCTAAGCCACTCTGCCCTTGTACACAGCAGGTTGGAAGATTAAAAACAAAAAAAGTAAAAGCTGTCAACCAAAGACTGATAGGATTCAGTGTGAATCTGCCCTATCTTTGAGTAGGATAACTCAAGCATCTATATTCCACTCTTATGGATAATTTATACACAGTACTCCTAACTTGATTTTGCATCCTTTATTGACTATTAAGCTGCACTTTTATTTCACTATCCTCTAACAATGTTTCTTGAGATCACCTCCAAAATAAAGTACTCAGATCCGTATCTGAGGGTCTTTCCTGGGGAACCCAAACTAAGACATTCCTTTTCCCAGTTCCTAGCCTGCAGGCCTCCCAATAGTCAGGCTGGTTGGAAGCTTACCAGACAATGTTCAAGCTGCAGTCATTAATAATGGGCGAGACAGCACAAAAAAAGCACTTGAAGCCACTGTTACTCAGTGCAAAGTGCATTAACATGCGAGGGAAAATCACATAGAAATCAACATGACTTCTGTGTTATGATGATAGCTCTTTCCTACTTATAAATTATACACAAAATTATACCAGAGTTTCTTCAGTAGTCGTCTCTGGTGGACATTTATCTTATTTCCACTCTCAGTGTTTACAGACAATGATGCCAGGACTCCTCTTGTGCATAGAACCTTTCATGTGTGGGTATACCTGTCTTTGGTATATATTCCTAAAAGTAGAATTCCTGGATCAGAAACACATGTACAGCAATTTTGAGAACTATTAATGAGTTGCTTTCTTGAGTTTTCACCAACTTTGACTCCCATGTATGACAATGCTTTTTCCTCCTTACTACCTGACAACAAAACAATATTTTTACCTCTGCCTATCTAATGAGCGAAAAATGGTATCTCAGTATAGTTTTAATTCAAAATTCTAAGAAAAAATGAGCATCTGTTCAGGATTTTACGAAACTGTATTGCGTTTCTCATCATCTATTTATATTCTTCAAATTGTTAATATTTGTCTTATTGATTTGTAAGAGCTCTTTATGTATTAATGTTATCTTTTATCTGCAATATAGAATTACAAATATATTTCCCCAGTTTAGAGTTGGCCTTTTTACTCTGCTTATGGTGTTTTGCTTTGTTTTGTTTTGTTTTTGAGGCGGGGACACAGAAAGGGAAGGGCAGCAAATGAAAAGCAGGCTCCATGCCCAGCCCAGAGCCCAATGCCAGGCTCCATCTCACAACCCTAAAAGCATGATCTGAGCTGAAATCAAGAGTCAGATGCTTAACTGAGCCATCCAGGCACCTCTTATGGTCATGGAATTTTTTTTCTTTTTTCTTTAGTCAAATTAATTAATATTTTCCATTATGACTTCTGAAGTTTATGTCTTTGTTCTGTAATTAAAAAAAATCTCAGAGTTTTTTCTAATACTTTTATATTTTCATTTTTAAAGATTAAATCTTTGCTCCATAAGCCATGAGCTGTAAGGTAAGAACCCAACATTTTATATGTATACACTGGCTAACCAGTTGTCACATCATTTACTATGGAATAATCCACCTTTTTCACATTAACTCAAAACATCACCTTTATTATATGCTAAATTTCCATATGTATTTATTTCCATACTCTCCATTTATTCAATTGATCTGCTTGTCTATTCATGTGTTCTTACCACATTATTTAAATCAAGTTAGCTTTGTACTGCCTTTTTTTTTTTTTTTTTTTTTTTTGCTTTGTACTACTTTTAACATCTGAGTGGGATAGTCTCTCTTCATCATGCTACTTTTAAAGACTTTTCTGGATTATTACTTGTTTATTTTTTCATGTAAACAATAGAGTCAAGTTGGCTAATTCTAAAAATCACCCCAAAAAGATGTGTATAGTAGAAGTCTCTTACTACTTCTGTAGCCTACTCTCTGTTTTTCTGTCCATAATAAGATGCTGTTTCTGTCTTAACACTAAAAGTTACTGTCTTTCTAGTTTTGTTTTGAGAGAGAGAGCATGGGAATACAATAAAGAAGGACAGACGGAGACAGAGTCCCAAGCTGACCCTCCCACTGAGCACAGAGCCACATGCAGGGCTCGATCTGAAGACCCTGAGAGCATGACCTGAGCCAAAATCAAGAGTTGGATGCTGAATTGACCATGCTACCCAGGCACCTCTGAAAATTTAATCTTTTAAAAGCTTGAGCTCACTCTCATTACATAAAAAAATAATCAAGAATATATTAATTGCTATATCCAGTAGCCTTTGCCTCTTGGAAGTTCAGATACTGTTAACCATTCACCCTTATTTTTTTTTTTAAGATTTTATTATTTATTCATGAGACAGAGAGAGAGAGAGAGACAGAGACAGAGACACAGGCAGAGGGAGAAGCAGGCTCCATGCAGGGAGTCTGATGCGGGACCTGATTCTGGGACCCCGGGATCACACCCTGGACCGAAGACAGAAGCTCAACCGCTGAGCCACTCAGGTGTCCCTCATTTACCCTTTCTTGAAATTCTCTCCTTTCTTTGTTTCTGTCTGATTCATTTAGATACTTAGCATCCCTTTCTTACTACTTTTCCTTAGCTCTTTCAGAGAAATTCACTCAAAAACATTCTGTGTCCTTGGTATACTATTTTCCCTTAAATATATATAATGAAATAAATAAATATATTTATGTATATAGTCAATTTTTTTATATAGTCAATTCTTATCTATATCTCTCTGCAGTTAATTACCACTAAAATTCTACCTCTAGTTCTGAGCACCTAAAAAGTACATGCCATATGTTAGGTATGAAATGAATACTTAATAAAGCACCAGTGCTAATTTCCAAATTCTAGTTAAAAATTTCAGCTGAAATACTCCTTAGTTATCAACACATCAACATATAAAATACCTGTATATGTAGAAGAAATAACTGCCCAGAATCCTACATTGGTCAAACCATACAAGAACACTGAATTATTCTGGGCACCCCATTTCTCAGGAGAGGTAGTAACCAATTAGAATGAATCCAAAGAAGGGAGCTAGTACAAGATTTACATTATAAGAAGATATGTTGAAGTTAGGATGCTTAGTCATCAGAAGAGATGATTAGAAAAGACATAAATGTCCTAAAATACATGAAGAGCCTTGAAGGTAACACCTTCTTACAAAGTCTTTCAGTCTGTGATCCATCCCAAAATTTTGTCATATCAAACACCCTAACATATACTTTCCCTTCTCAAAATCTGATGACTTCCAATGTTGACAGAAAGTACAAAAAAATTTGTGCAAAGAAAAACCTTCTATAACCCTTTGCTAATTTCTTAATATTATTTTCACTACTCTCTCATTAATCCTTTTCTTCATTTAAATGCCTAGTGCTTTGGTATATATCCACTGAATCGGATACTACTAAATAATCCCTTTCTTTTGTGTATACCTATACCTCAAGGTCTAGCTCAAATAGTATCTCCTCCACAGGCTTTGATCATTACAGAAGGAAGACATCCCATCCCATTCTGAGGATATGTGATACTAACCATCAAAATCATTCCCTTAGAATTGTGTTCCTTGTTTGGCAGTCATGTATATGTCCTAACCGTAATTCTGCATTTTAAGATCCTATAGCATTGATGTTAAATGGAACTTTCTACGATGAAGGAAATAATCTATTATCCGTGCTGTCCAATAAAATGGCCACTAGCAACATGAAACTATTGAGTATATAAATCTGGCTACTGGCTATATTAAAAAAGAATGGTCCTGGGAGGCAATAAATTAGTTTTCTGATCTTAGAATATTTACTGAGAAATAACTATGTTTCAGGTCCCATTTAAACATTTTATACCTATTATTTCATTTTTACTTTTCTATTATTATTCTGTTTTCCAGATAAGTAAATTGAATTCCAGAAAGGTTAAGTAACTGCATAAAGTCCTAATTCTTTGGGATTAAAAAAGAATGAGGCTTATCCACAGACTACTGAAGTTAGAATATTAGAAAATATGGGAAGGACGTTAGTAAATCATAAAACAGTATTCTTAAGATATCATTTTACCTTCTTTTGGTCTCTCTTATGATATTTAGTATATCACTTTAAACATAGTAATTATATCTGAATCAGATGAAAATTTTACATGGTTTACATGTAATTTGTCCTTGTACATAATGTGTTTCTTAATATTTGAATGGACGTTAAATGTGCAAAACTGATATCATAATAGTAAAGTGTGGTAACAGACACAGAATGGAATATTACTGAAGAATAAAAGGAATGAAGTACAGATGCATGTTACAACACAGATGACCACATAAACATTATGCTTTGTAAAAGAAGCCAGTCACAAAAGACTACATATTATATGAAACATCCAGAATAGATAAATCCATAGAGACAAAAAGTAGATTAGGGCTAAGAGGGCTGCGAGAATTAGGGGGAAATAAGGAGTGGATTTTTTTCTAGGCTGTTGTAAATGTCCTAAGACTGTAGTGATAACTGCATAACTGCGATTATAATCAAAACCATGGAATTGCACACTTAAAATGGGAGAACTGCATGGTATGAAAATGATATCTAGATAATTGTTTAAAAAAGTGGAATCATAATTTTATGTTTAAAAAGGGGGATATTCTTAAGGGCTAAATACAAATTATAAAATATCTAGAATATAGCTTTACATTTTAGCATAATCTTTGACAGAAACATTTCTAACATATTTAAGAGTAAAGTGAAATAAAATTGTGGTTTTCAAAATTGTTTTTTCAGGAATGGACAAAAGAAATCTTTCTTAGAAACTCAATAAAACAAAAATAATCTGGAGCTGCCCTGGTTGAAGCCGAGTGGAGATTCAGACCTCTCCGACTCAGACTCCTGCACTTTCTTCAATATTGGCATCTAAGGAATCTCTACAGGGTTTGGGGAAGACAAATTTGAAAGTTGCAGCAAAAAACAACATAAATAAATAAATACAAGGAAGTAAAAACTCTGCAAATTGAAGTGTTTGCTACTCAACAGGTTACCACCTTGTAATAATGGCTCAGAATGGTCTTATGTTAGTAATACACAAACACAAGAATTCTCTTTAGTAAATTTGAATTCTACTTCTGAGATTAGATGTAAGACATGTTGTTTAAAAGTGTGAATTGTTCTAAAGTCAAGATTTACCTCTAATTTTTGTGGTTTTTTTTCTTACCTATTTGGTTTAGGAACTTTTTAATTTTGCTTACAACAACAACAACAAAAAAATGAAAACATCCCAAAATTAAAAAACAGGTGCCCTAGTTCTGTGATAGCAGGGAGGCTGCATTCCTAGAGTAATACTACCTAATCAATAAGGAAAAAGGGGTAGTTTTTAACCCACATGTATTTATGTAACTTATGTAACTCACTTCTACTTAAATGGCTTGTTAACACCTAAAATTTATATTATTTAATTATACATGACATGTTATACTATACTTTGTTTTAGTTACACCAAAATCATAACTGATCATTTATTTCCCTCAAAAATATTTTTAACTTAAAGTTGAAGATGAATAAAACCGTGGTTTTCAAAATTGTTTTTTCAAGGGTGGACAAAATTAATCCTATTGGCAACAAAATAGAGCAGAAAAATCTTCTCAATGTTCCCATTTCTACTGAACTCTAAATCACCACATTGGTATCTGTCTTTAAATAGAAATTAGTAGACTCTACATTTATAGTTTATGAACAAGGCATGATTCTTTCCTCCTTAGAAATGTCTTTTGGATCTTCTTTCTTTTTTTTTTTTTAAGATTTTATTTATTCATGAGAGACATAGAGAGAGAGAAGCAGAGACACAGGTAAAGGGCGAAGCAGCTCCCCGCACAGAGCCCGATGTGGGACTTGATCCCTGGGCCCTGGAATCACGCCCTGAGCTGAAGGCAGATGCTCAACTGCTGAGCCATCCAGGCGTCCCATGGATCTCCTTCCTTTCTTTTTCCAAAGCTACTAACTTCTCTTGAATCAAGTTTGCTTCTCCTATCTTTTCTATTTACTGTTATTAGAATAGTTCTCAAGTCCTATCTCTATAATGTTACTTTCCTACCCCAAAATTTACAAATGATCTCTATAAATCAAATTCTTCTCAGTCTCTGTGACAGTTAATTTTATATGTCAACTTGACTGGGTCATGTGGTGCCCAGATCATTTGGTCAAGCATTCTGGGTATTTCTATGAGGTAGTTTTGGATGAGATTAACATTAATATCAGTAGAATGAATAAAGCAAATTGTACTCTAAAATGGGAGTGACCTTAGTGTAATTAGTTGAAGGTCTGAATGGAACAGAAGTCTGACTCTCCTCTAGTAAGAGCAAATTCTGCCTGATGGCCTTCAAACTGTGTAATATCTGGTCTTCCTGATTGAAAGCCTTTGAATTGGAACAACAGCTCTGCAGATTTTAGACCTGCCAGCCTCCATAATCACAAGGTCAATGTAAATCTGTCAATCAATCAATCAATCATTCATCTGTCTCCATCCTATTGGTTTTCTCTGGAGAGCTCTAATATACTATTATAATTCTGTAGTCTCATTTCTCCAGTTCATTCCTTATTAGACCTCAATAGATTCTCCACTCTACTGAATCAAATCTATTTGTCATCTTCTCATAATTTGCACAATTCTATCCAAATGCTTTTATTAAATAACTGACATATATCTACACCACCTATATTTGCTTTGCACATATTCCTCTCCAGCTAGGCTGTAAAGTACTTGAGAACTGGAGCCTCTATTCTCTTTACTTTTTTTCTACAAGGACTAATCATGTGAAATATAGTGTGTGTATGTGTATATTTGTGTATATGTGTGTATGTGTGTATATACACTTTAAAACATAAATATATAGATTATAAAATTTACCTTTAAAATCTGTCACAAAAAAAACACACAAAAAAAATCTGTCACAAAATTTAATTTTAATTTGTTTTTGTTTAGAAGAATCACACTTTGGGTTAAAATTGTCATTTACCAGTATTCTTCCATAGTCATTTTACTCTGCTGTAACAGAGAACAAGTTACAGACAAACTTTAGCTAATTTAAGAGTACAATTGACAGAATGTTTTAATGTTGGGATGAAGTGCATACTTTATATTTTTCAAACTCAGTTATATTGCTTTGCTAAAAGTAAATAGTACCTTCAGGATACCATCTGGTAAAAATCTCTCTGTGGATTAACCCAAAAAAGGAAGTGAATGAATTTTTATATATTGCATAGTTGTGGTTACAAAACTGCAGTAAAAATATGTTTTCAATGCACTGGTGTAAGTGAGACTTTAGCTACCTCATCTGATTTGATCCAAAAGGCTTGGAATATTTAAGGCCATATCTCATCAACAGGGAAAAGGAGGGGTGTTTTCTTTTCTAGCATTCCTACGACTTGGGAGAAAAAAAAAATCCAGGAAATTGAAGTCCAGAGCTAGAAAACATAAATTGGTCTTTTAGAAATCATTCATTAAAAAATAACATGCAGTTCCTTAATAATAGGATATGTCTGAGAAGTCTGAGACTGTCTACAACAATTAGATGACCCAACAATGTTACTGTGTGCATCCTTTCCAATGCAAAATGGTCAATTTAGTTTTTACCTTTTTTTTTTTTTTTTAAATAATGTGTTGTCCAAGCCTTGATCTAGTCCAATGACTAGAGCAATGGAACTTCCCCTCTCTCCTCTAGGGAATCCATTCCAGAGACTAATAGATTTCACTGTCAGGAAACATTTCCCAGATTCAGTCTTAAATTTCCGTTACTTAATTTCATCCCATTACTTGAATAGAAACCCCTTATTCTACTCTTAAAAATGACTTGGCTTCCATGATGTTTACATCTTTCAAATATTTGTGAAATGTTATCATAACTGGACTTAGAGATGGACAAATATATATTTTGTTATTTTAATCTTCTCCTTCAAGCTAAAGACTAAAGCCTATTATGTATGTATTTTCTAGTTTGAGCACTACTCAATTTACTTAGTGAGGTATTTACACCTTAAAGTGGTATTTGTGTTATGATCTCAGCAATACCATTTACAGAACTTTTATCTTCCAGCCATTCGACATGAAGCTTTTGCATATACAGACTAAAATCTCATTGACTGATTTTACTCTCATATTGCATTACAAGATCATATATAATTTGCTACCCACTATCATCTCAAAGTCTCTTGGTATTACTGCTTTCCAAGTACTATATATCCTGCCAATTGAATGGCTGTGTTTCTGATTATTTTTCCCCGATGTATTAGCTACATTTTTCCAGGTTGAATCACATTTCATTTCCTGCCCATATTTCTAACCACTTTAGGTCCCTTTTATCTGCCCTCACTGGTTTTGTCAACACTCTTCAATTTAGTATCATCTGTAAATTTAATTAACATGATGTGTATCCTCTCTTATAAATCATTAATGAAGTTTTTCTATAATGATTTATTTTTTAAAATTCTAATGCTGCTTCATGTTTGTAGTCTTGCTATAGTCTTAAAAATGTACCACTTTTTGCCACTTGATATTTATTTCAGTATTTTAGGAGTAGCTAATGGTGGACTAACAACAGAATCATACTCAAGATCACTGTTTTTTTTTAATATTAACACTAAATTGCTATTATGATCATTTCTCTGAAGATTAACAATGTTTTTGCAGTCACTTTTCCACCTTTCTGCAGTTCTACATATCCTAAATGTGGTCTAAGACCTCATTATGATGTTCTCACATATATAATGTAAAATTATCAAAGATCTCTTATTCCAAATTCTGTTGTGCAATGAATTTAAACTTTTGATACCAATTTACCTTAACAGTATTCTCTTATATTAAGTGATAGAAATTAATTTAAAATGCTTCTATTTTGGGACGCCTGGGTAGCTCAGTGGTTGAGTGCCTGCCTTCTGCTCAGGTGTGATCCTGGAATCCTGGGATCAAGTCCTACGTCGGGCTCCCTTCATGGAGCCTGCTTCTCCCTCTGCCTGTGTCTCTGCCTCTCTCTCTCTCTCTCTCTCTGTGTCTCTCATGAATGAATAAATAAAATCTTAAAAAAAATGCTTCTATTTTAAATATTTTGGAATTGGTAAGTTAAATCAGTTCATGGTTCATATGAACTTAGCACTATTTTGTTCCTCCTTTACAGTTATAACTGTGATTTCTTTTTAATTTATTGGTTATTTAAAATTGTTTTATGTATTAAAACCTATTTTTAATTATATTTTTATGAATAAGTATATCAGACTTCTAAAGGTATGTTTTCAATACGTAATATTAGAAATAATACTGCACATACCCACTACCCAGATTTTAAAAAGCTACTATTGGTAACATTAACAATTACTTATCTACAGCTTTTTCTTTTCTCTCCCTTAGGATAACTGCTTCTGTGCATTTTATGAAAAGAGTTTATCTTTTTTGTTTATACAATCATATACATATCCTTATAGCTAAGAGATATTCTTCAAAAACTGAACACATCAGGCATTTTAATTATCAATTTTCATCTTATATTAATTCATTCCTTTTTTTCCCCCTCTAAATATTTTGCTTTTCCACATGGATATCTTTTGATATGTCTTCAATAATCCTGGAAGAAAGCATACATTTTTTTCCTTCAATTTTCACTTTACCTAAATCTCTAGTGTTAGCTTTATACACAATTTTCTATTCTTTTTTTAATCAATACCCCTTACCTTATTTTTGAACAGTTTGTGGGTATGTGTCTTTGTGGGTGTGATATGCCTCTTTTTCATTTAGGGGTATATAAACATTCTAATATTACTTATTATGGCCTAAGTAGGGCATATATGTCTGATTTCACATACTTGAGCCAATAAGATGATCCCCTAACCTGCCCTTCAGCCAAGTCTTATATTTCAAAATATTTGTTAAGGGAATAGAACACTCATGTGGGTACCTAAACATAAGAAATGTATTTATTCCCTAATAAATTTAAACTTCTGTTCTTTTTTAGTTATCAAAATTTTACTTTCATAGTTGGTTCCATCTTAATTTCCACTTCTCATCTCTATATCCATGCAACAACTTTAATATATTTCTATCTTTTAAACCAAAATTTAACTCAATAATCCTTAATTGTGTTAGTATGATACAATAAAAAGCTGATAATCTAGGGTTTCTTCATATTTGCCAATTATCTTATTATTACTTTAAAAAGTGACATGTAGTTCATTATTTAGGGAATGGTTTGTACTGTAAACATTTGGTTTACAATAGAAAAAAAATGGAAACTAATAATTATGCCTCCAGGTAAGTGAAATATAAATGTAATTCTCCAATGGAATACTAGGAACCTAATTAAGATTGGTTCTTAATCCTAAAAAAGGTTATCAAATTTACTCCCTGTCAGTGAGTGTCTCTTTGTTCAGTAATATCTGGGTTATAGAATCAACCACCTTGGGGGCCTGCACACTTGAGTAACAAATACAAGTTTACAAAAACCAAGCCATCAGATTTTGGTCTCACAAGGGATAATTCCATGGTACCATTTACTTTCCAGAGCTTCCCATGGGATCAAGCTAAGGCTAGACTAGACTTCTTTTGAAACCACATCTTTGCCTATCTTCTTCCTCTGCCCTTTACTGCTTTCCTCACTTTCTTTTTAAGAATACTCTCTAAATAAATCACTGCACACAAATCTTTCTTAAGCTCTGCTTTCTTGAGGTGCTTCTCGTTTTACCTAAGAGAGCTGGTGACAGAAATGGTCTCAGAAAGTACATCTAAGGGTGAGATTCTAGAGTTGATTCACTCACCACTGGCTGGCTGTTAATAAGGACAAAATTAGTAGTCAGTGATTTCTAAGATTCTGTAGTAGTATAACTGCTGAGACTTTCACCTGGGTGAACTGAGATGGAATACGTACAGAAAATAATTGACTGGCTTACTATCTCCAGATATTGTACGAGAGCAGGTGATATTTCAGGGTTGGAATCCAGACACAGAAGATAAGAGTTAAGGATGTCAGGAAACTATGTGGCTATGTTATCAGACAGGACATCTTAAGTGAGTATATTGATGGCATCTAGAACAACAAAATAATACAAAATTAGGGGGGAAAGCACTCAGCCTGGTATAAGCTCTTACTTAACATAGAACAATAACTGAGAGATTGGTACATGACCACCAAAAAGCAAGGTAGTCAGATGATTGAAAAGTTTTGTGTTACAGGATTATTTTTAGCAGAAGATAGAGGAGTGATGGGTTATAAACAGCAAAAAGGAACCTGAAATAATAATGAGTAACCAGTATTAGATTATAATGAGGGAGCAAAGTAGTTTCCACTCAAGAGGGATCTAGAGGTAATAAAATTCTTAGGGTAGCTCCAAATGTGAAACGAGTGCAAGAATAACTGAAAAGGCTGAAGACCTAAGATAATTTTTTCTTATAGGACAAATTCTACAGGGCACAATGGAAAGGTGTGGAAGAGAAAAAGCACTGAAAGATCATGAGGTCAAACACAGAGCATTACTTGGATGAAAGTTTAAAATAAAAGAAAGGGGGATCCCTGGGTGGCGCAGCGGTTTGGCGCCTGCCTTTGGCCCAGGGCACGATCCTGGAGACCCGGGATCGAATCCCACATCGGGCTCCCGGTGCATGGAGCCTGCTTCTCCCTCTGCCTGTGTCTCTGCCTCTCTCTCTCTGTGACTATCATAGATAAATTAAAAAATAAATAAATAAATAAAATAAAATAAAAGAAAGGACTACGACAGCGGCCAGTATGTATTTGGGTTCATGATCAAGGATGACAGAAATATGGAATGTGGTGGAATTAAGGAATGTGAGAGAAACTAAAAATAGTTCAGATATAATATCTTATTATAACCCTTTGTGGTAGATAAAAGCATGACTGAGAAACTATATAATTTTCTCAAGGATGTGCAGATATTAAAGGTAGGAGTAATGAAAAAAAAAATAAAGGTAGAAGTAATGATTTTTACTCGGTTCCACCTAGATCTAAACTCTATACTTTCATCATTAAGTGCAAGAGATGCTTATGATTCCAGATGTTTATAGGCTGAGACCTCAGTTAGGTGAGGAAGGCCTGACTAGCAGATGAGAATCTCTGCATGGATTATGTTGGAGACCCCCACCCGACACACACACACCCAAAGGAATCCAAGCCCTAATATACTAGAAAAGAGTAGTTCTTTTCTTAGACTTTTTTGTCTTGGTAGAAATCACAACAGTACCTAAAGGGCAGAAGAGTTTTTTTTAACGGAGCTGGTTGTGACATAGATTGGCGGCTTGGAACATTAATCCCAGAGAGAAGCCACAAGTCACTGGTTCTCAAGAAAGACCCTCAGTCACCCTGTGGCATCAAACTAATTCTAAAGATACAGAAATATGTGCTTTGATTTTTTAGTTAATTGAAAAAAATGAAAAATTAAAATTTCACTTTGTGTGTTATTAACACTATTTTTGTATTCTCTGTTTTGGTGTTTAATTTTTACATCCATTAGAAGTTGCCAAGGGCTTAGATAAAAATCAGATTAATCACTTTTCCTGCATCTAGCATCTTTGTTTTGGGAAAAAAAATGTGAGATTATTGGTAGAAATATTTGGTCTGTGATCACTGTCATGTCGTCTGAATAATTCCTCTCATATATAAAATCATTACATTGTTGAACATAGATTGTGTACACCCACACACATAAAACTTCAAAATGCAACTAGTCATAGTACCATTTAGAACAGATCATTTCTATCTTCTTTAAGAACAAAATAAGAGTTGAGACAAGTACTCTGGCTTCTCTTTATCTGGTCAATGGCAAAAGGGCAAACCCTGGGACACTGTTTCATCATATTAATTTTTAAAGTCCAATTAAAGGTAACATCTACAATCTTCCTTCTGTTGTGTTTGCCAAATATTTTTAAACATTAAACAAGGTGCTGATTGCAAGAGAAGAGGAAAGCTCTTGCTGCTAGGGCTCTGCCAGTGATAAAATCTTTGTCCCTGGAGACTTTGGTAAACATTCAGTCACATGAAACAATGTATATTACACAAAAGCTCACTCTATTCTAAGGGCTTTTTAATCCAAATATAGCCTGATATTATTATTAGCTCTGATTTCATTGCTTCCTATAAGAGCATAGGTATCAGATTCTAAAATAAAAATATTAAATAAAAAACTTAGAACGGTCTAAACCTGAAGAAAACTGCCTTAACGAAAATTGGTACATATTCCTTTTTTAAAGATATTATTTATTTATTCATGAGAGACACAGAGAAAGAGGCAGAGACATCAGCGTGGGGAGCCTGATGGGGCACTCAATCCCAAGACCCCAGGATCATGACCTGAGCCAAAGGCAGATGCTCAACCACTGAGCCACCCAGGTGTCCCTTGTTACATATTCTTAACTATTCAGAAATTTGTATATCTTCATAATTTAATTCTAGGAATAAGAGCTCTGTATATTTGGGCAGACTCTCGGGTTCAGGTAGGGAAGATATGGATTCTATCTATACCCACATGTACTTCCTACTACTCTCCTTATCTATATCACTTGGGGCTCTTCTGGTTAGAAGTGGCCAAAACTATCTCGAATTGCTTAGCAAAATGAGAAATTTACTAAAATCATACTGGGGTATCTATGAGTACAAGAAAAAATTGTATAAAAATGAAGGACAAAGACACAGAACTTTTTACAGATTTTTTTCTCATATCCCATCTATCTTTATGGGCCAGCTTAATCCTCTATATCACTGTGGTCTGGCTTTTCCCACATAAAGAAAGAGGTGGCTACCTAGACCTAGGAATTTATACATTTCACAGCTTTAATTTTAGTCTTTCAGTCCCAAATCCAAAATTCTTTTTTTTTTTTTCCAAATCCAAAATTCTTAGGAAGATTTTCACTGGCCCAACTAATGAGCCATGTGTCTATTTCTGGGCCTATTCACTCTGCCTACATAGGTAGGGACCTATGTCTAGCTTGGACAAATAGCTAAGTATCTCTGAAGTGCACACTTGGGACCAAGAGATGTGTTGAACATTAGAATGGAAAGAGAAAGTTCCAGAAAAGATATGCTAGACACACTATGCCATAAATGTTCCCTACTCTGAAAAATTCTCTTCCTAAGTTTAAATATTAAGTTTTACTAATGTCACTATGCATTTTTTTCTCTTGAACCAAAAACAGTAATCATATGGAAGACAACTGATTTAATTTTGTTTGGCAGTTCTACCAGCTTATACTTTTGTAGGCAATGTTATAATTTCTAGGTTTAAGTATTTATATCCTACCTTGTTCCAGAAATAATTTAAGACAGCTTGAAAAAGAAATACATTACATGATACCAGAACATAAATTAAATGTGAAACAAAAGGGAAAAACAGGGCAGAGACAGAATGAAATAATAAATAATGTATTCTATAATGCAGGGATACACATTCACTAGGTAGGCCACAAAGTTTTCCAGTAACTTTTCTAATCACTGGCTAAGATTTCTAATAACTTTGTCATTACGTAACTCATAATGCACTTTAGGTAGTAAACCAATTGCTTAAGAAGCATAGAATGCACACCTAGAAATGTAAACACATGCTTCATAAATGACCAAGCTTTCAAAAAAGCTTCTGCTAAAAAATCGTTACTTAGCCTGAATTATATTCTCTATGCCACAGTTCATTTATTAGGGACAAAGGATGAAGAGTAACAACGTTAGGGAGGAGGCAAAGTGGGCGAGTTCCTACTTTTGAAGTGTTCTAGGATATAAATTTGAGCAGAAGTCTGAGCAAATGGTACCTACTTAAGAACATCTGAGAGAACATTCAGGTGGAGGAAACAGTAAGCATTAAGCCCAGAAAATGGAGCATACTTAGCATGTTCAAGGAAAAGCAAGGAGGCCAGTGTGTCAGAGCAGAATCAGTGAGGGGTAAAGTGGAGGGCAATGAGAGGCAGGACAAGACTACAAAGGGCACTGTATGTCATGGTGAAGACAGGATGCTGTTCCAAGTGAAAAGGCAAATTATTAGAGGGTTCTGAGCAGAGAAGTTATATGATCTGACTGGTTTTAAAAAGAGGACTCTGTGCAGAGAACAGACTTTGAGGAGGTAAAAATGGAAACAGACAGATAGTTAAGAGGCTATTAGAGATGTCTAGATACGAGAGCAAAGTATCTTGGACTAAGGGGGAACACTAGAGGCAAAAAATAAATAAATAACAGTGGTCATATTTGGGATATATTTTGGAAGTAAACCTGACAAGTTTTGCTGATGGACTGAATGTAGAGTGAGAGAAGACTGGCAGTTCAAGAACAGTCTCCTAAAGTTGATGGCGATAAGCTTGGTTACTAGACACTTCTGCTAAAGTTATTTATCTTGACACAGCAAGAGATAAAAGATGCTTAACTGTAAAACAGGGAAATAAATATTGTATAACTTGAAAACCCCTCACTTTCCTTTATGGCCTCAACTGTTCATGTACAACAATATAACTATTAATCACTGCAGACAACGGTACAATTTAAAAATGGCCTTCTGTTAGTTTTACAGAATGCCTGGTCATGCCCTAATGTTGCCTCTTCTTGAAAAGACCTTTAGTGCAAAGAGAGGGGTGAGCCCACAATACCAAATCTTCTAAGTTGATGAAACTAGAGACCTTCTGAGCAGGTCACCTACTTTGAATTTGACATGCATTGGTATTCTTTAATAACAGACAGTAAAAGAGGAGCAAAGCTGTGAAGGGAAGTAGTATGGAAAGGGTTAATGAAATCCTCATTTTCCAAAATGGTTCATGGTTGGATGCATTTTGTAATTCGGAAATGAAGGGGAGCTAGGAAGAAAGGGGGGTAAGGAAAGCATGTAAATTGGGTTTATCTAGAACCATCAATAGTATTATCTAAAATCTGTCATTTGATTAAGATGTTTTCTAAGAATTTCATATTGCAGACAAACAAAAGCCCTGAGAATTTGTTATCAGAAGACCTGCCCTACAAGAAATGTTGAGAGAGGTTTTCAAGCTAAAGGAGAATACCAGATCTATACAAAGAATGAAGAGCACTGGAAATGAAAACTGTGTGGGTAAATATAAAACATATTTTTCTTTCATATCTTAATTTCTTTAAACACTGTACAGTTGGCTTATAAGGGAATGAAAATTTAAATTATGATACCCAAAACAAGAAGAATGGTGAGGAAAGTAGAATTATGTGATATAGTATAATATTCTATGATGGCAGACTGTGATAACCTAAAATTGAATATTATAAACCTGAGTAAACACTGAAAGTAATAATACAGAATATGTGACTAATAAACCAGTAGTATATATTAAAAAACTATTAATTCATTCAAAAGTAAGCAGGAAAGGAGGCAAAAAGAACAAAGAAAGGATGAACAGAAAACAAGGGGTACATGAGTGGCTCAGTTGGGTAAATGTCTAACTTTGGCCTGGGGCATGCTCTCATGGTCCTGGGATCAAGCAACATGGCAGGCTCCCTGCTCAGTGGGGAGTCTGGTTCTCCCTCTCCTCTGCTTCATCCACCCCTGCTTGTGTTCTCTCTCTCAAATAAATGAATAAAATCTTTAAAAAAAAAATAACAAGATGGTAGGCTTAACCCAAAGCACATTAAAAGTTAAATGTAAGTGGCCAAAACATTTCCATTAAAAGTAAGAAACTGTCAGACAATAAAAAATGAGAATCAATATTTATAAGGGCACACATTAAATATAAAATACAGAAAGGTTAAAAGTAAAAGAACAAAAAAAATGCAAACATTAAGCATAAGAAAGCTAAAGTTGCTATATTTAGATCAGACAAAATCAAGTTCAGAACAAGGATATTATCAGACATAAGACATCGCATAATGATAAAAAAAAAAAGGTCAGTTTAGCGAGATGACATAATAGTAAATGTGTATCCATCTCATAACAAAAACTTCAAATGCTGACAGAAATAAAAGAAGATATACATAAATCCTACAACCATAATTAGAAAATTTAATATCCCCTTCCTAGTAGTTGATAAAAAATTAAAAAGTATAGATTAGAAGAACTAGAGCACACAATCCTAAAATTTGTATAGAACTTAAGACCCCAAAGAGCCAAAGCAATCTTGAAAAGACAAAACTACAGGAGTCACAATTTCCGACTTCAAGTTATATTACAAAGGTAAAGTAATCAGTACAGTATGGTACTGATACAAAAACAGACATATATATCAATGGAACAGAATAGAAAACCCAGAAATGTCAATTCACAATTATACAGTCAATTAATCTTCAACAAAGCAGGCAAGAGTATGCAACAGGAAAAAGACAGTCTCTTCAACAAATGGTGTTGGGAAAACAGGACAGCATCATGCAAAAGAATGAAACTGGACAATTTTCATTCACCATATGAAAAAATAAACTTTCAATGAGTTAAAGACCTAAATGTGAGACCTGGACTCTTGATTTCAGCTCAGGTCATGACCTCAGGGTTGTGAGATGGAGCTCTGTATCAGGCTCTGTGCTGGGTATGGAGCCTGCTTAAGAGGGATCTCTCCCTCCCCCAACACCCTCTCTTCCTGCTCACTTACCTCTCTCTTAAAAACAAACCCCCCCCCAAAAAAAAACTAAACTAAACACAACTTAAATGTCAGAAATGAAGGAGCTGGCTAAAGACTTCTATATAACAAAATGCTGTATTTTTAAAAAATGCGGCAGCTTTACAGGTACTAATATGGCATGATCTGAGATGTCTTGTGAAGTTATAAAAGCAAAGTGCATAACAATATATAAAGGATACTATCATAAGTGTACACATGTGCTTATTAAAGAATCTATGCATATGTTATGTATTTTTATACATTCCCGTATACATAAAACATCTCTGTAAAAACAGACCAGAAGCTGGTGATAGTGGTTGCTTCTGGAGAAGAGACCTATGTGGTTTAGATATAAAAGTAGTATTACATTTCAGTAAATACTCTTTTTCGCTTTAGAATACAAACATTCCTTATTTAAAAAAAATATTTTAAGCATAAAAAATAAAGGTAACAAACATCATAAAATAATAAGTATGGATAATAAAACAAAAAGGCCTGAAGTCGAAGTCCTTGCTAGGTTATATAGACAGCTTGGCTTTCTATACATGCAGTCTCCTTTGAGGCTGCAGGCCCTTGTTTATCTAGATAGGACAGCCAAGAAACAAAGAGCTTCTGTGGCCTTTTTCTCTGTACCCTTACAGTTACGTCTAAAGCAAACATGGCAGGAGTCCTTTGCTATATACCTAAAGGGATTAAAAAGGTACAGATGGACAAGCTCACAGGAATCCCCATTTATTGCTAAAGTAGCCCAAACTCAGGTATCTTTTTTTTTGAGAGTGCAGATTCCATCTAAGCTACCGTGTATTCTTTGCTCTTTATCTATGATGGATAAAAAAAAGAAATGGTGCAGTAATTGCTTCATGACCACATACATACACAGGGTAGTCACAAAAGCTAGCAGTCAGAAATTGCTATTGTGGTGTTTTCCCGGTGTCAAGAACCCAGGGAAAGGCATTTTCAGGAAGCAAAATAAAAATATTTACCTTTCCTTGTATAAAATATTTAATTCTTCAGATTTTAAAATTAAAGTTACCCTCTATGTTCAGAACTACAGAACAGTATGACTCTATTTATAGCTCTAGAATTTTATCTTCTAGAATAATTTTTCCTCTCTGATTTTATTACTTCCTTCTGGAAAACAGTATATTTTTTGGATGTGATTTAAATGTCTTTTCTATTTTAATAAATAGAATTTTAAATTCTATCACTATTAGGTGAAATTTTATAAAAAGCGTATTTTATAAAGGGCTGTAAAAACTGACTTCCTATTTAAACAGATATTTGTATAAAGCATCTGCCTTGTCTTACTAAAATCACTTACAAAATAATCCTTGTTTGATTCATTAGTTCTAACAGTACCATTAATATAGAAAAAGTGATGTGACAGAAGTTAGTATTTAGAATTTATCTTATGAATTCTTAAGTATTTCATGAAGTACTCCATTTAAATGTCCATTGATTTCCTTTACCCATGGGTAAACTATTATAAGAGTATAATAGTTTTTTGCTATTGCTTTGCTATTGCTCAGGCAAAGCAGTAATTAGTTCCTTTAGGCATGTAAATAAGCATTACAGTAGTAGAGAATAAAAGCAGATATGCATCCATGTATCATTTCTTGAAACATGGAGATGGGTTGATATTTAGCTCAAAGTACACAAAACCTCACTTGAATTAGTGAAATTTGGGAGAAGATAAATCTGCAGCTAGGGAAAACTAACCCGTACTTTTAAATCAATCAAGAAAATTCTTCAGTTTACTTCCAGACAATAGTAACTATCTAGCCAAAAAAGTGATAACTTTTCTTTTCTATCTTTAGTGTCAAAGCTAAAGAGAAAATTTAGTTTAGTGGATTTGTAAAACACTATATATAATTTAGGTTGTCTTTTGCTTGTTTATCATTTATTTATTTTGCCTAAGTGTATAAGAAATGGGGAAATGAGTGAATGAGGCAAGACCTAAAAATGCCTAATGTCAATGGTAACAAAATTCCACCTCATTGAGTTATAGTTAAAATAATTAAGTCAAATATTCCTCATATGATATGAAAATGTCAGTGGGGAAACATACATGACTAAGCTCAAACATACTCCTTCATCTGAAAATTGTGTATCTTCCTCTCTCTAGAGCTTTCTCACATAGAAAAATAGTATGAGTCCCAAAGGTGGAATGTTTAGTAAGAACCCAGGAGAAAAGAATTACCAATACTCTGAGTAGAAAGACTTTCTTTAGACACTACTTTCTTCAACTACTAAAAACAACAAAAAACAACTACAAAAAAAAAACAACAACCCTCTACTGCTTTAATAAAGGACATTGATCCATTCAAATTATAAAACACGTACGATACTTTATGTTGCTCACAAATATGTAAACATGTAGTGGGAATATAAAAACATGTAAGAATGAAAACATTGGATTTGGAAAACACTAAAGAAGGAGGGAGGGAAGAGAATGAGATAGGAGAGGAACAGTAGGAACTGTAATTGTATTTATGCTTAATTGGAGGAGAAAGATCAGCAGCAGGAAATCAGGCATAGTGCTAATACTTCACAAAGCTCGGATTAAGTCCATAGGTGTTCATTATATTTTTCTCTATTCTCATCTATATATTTAAAATATTTCACAATAAAATAAATAAAATACCATTTACAATAGCAACAAAAACACATATGCTACAAATAGAGCAAAAATATATAAAAGATTTATGAAAAAATTTCTAAGACTTTATTAAAAGACAGTAAGAAAGATAAATAAATGGAGAAATAATACATATTTATGGAAAGATGCTATATTTTAAAGAAAGCAGTTCTCCCCCAAATTAATCTATAAATTTAAAATTTTTAATAGACTTTTCCTTGAATTTGACAAGTGATCATAAAATACATATGGAAAAGCAAAGATGGCCATTATACTCATGAAGAAGGACAAGTTGAGGGATCTGTTCTACTGAAAATGTTCTTCTAATACCAATACTTATTTAAGCCAAGATAAAGACAGTGGCAGTAGCACAGGGAACAACGAAAAAAGAAAGAAAACAGTAACAGACCTATCTATTATGAAAACTTCATTTACAACACAGCTGGCAGTAATGATCAATGAGGAGAGGTTAATCAGTCCCATGGTGGGGCAGTTGGGTTTCAATATGGAAAAAGATGAAATTGCTTCCTTATTTCTCACTATATAGTGAATCACTTCCAGGTGGATTATAGTCCTAAATGTGAGAGACAAACTATTAAAGCTTTAAAAGAAATATGAAACAAAAGTTTTATAACAGTATAGCAGGGAAGGATTTCAACAAAAAACAAAAAGCATATTGAAAAAAAAAAGATTGACGATTGAATCACATTAAAATTACAAACATTTGTAAAACAAAGCACAGTAAAAAAAAAACTTTCAAAGATAAGCCACAACCTAAGAAAAGATGTTTGCAATATATACATACATCCAATAAAGGATTCATATCCTGTATATTTAAATAACTCCCCAAATCAATACAAAATGATAAACATATAGAAAAGGTGGCAAAAGAGAAGAGCTCTTCAGAGAACAAAAAGCACAAATGGCTCATAAACATATGATGGTCTTATTATTATGAGGTAACTCCAAAATAAAACCAAAAATACATTTCAGACCAATAAGACCCATAAAATATTGACAATATTTAAAAAATCCTAACAAATCTAAATTTTGTCAGAATGGGAAACAAGAGGAATTCATGAGTACTGTTAAAGCAAAAACCAGTAGAGGCACTTTGGAAAATAAGTTTGGTGTTTCTAATATAGCTAACATACACATATCCTCTGACCCAGTAATTCCACTCCGAGGTGAACACAGCCTAGAAAATACAGCTTAGATGTGTGTGTGTGTGTGTGTGTGTGTGTGTGTACATCAGATACACACACACAAATTTTCTTAGTAGCATTGTTTCTAAAGGCATAAACCATAAAAGAACCTCATTTTCCACCAATAGTGAAATGGATAAATGTTACAGAGCAATGGAAATGAAAAGGAAACTGGAGTTTACATTCATCATGACTGAAATTTACAAACATAATTGTATACTAAAGAAGGAAGCACAGAATACACACAGGATGGTTCCATGCATATCAGTTTCACAATCAAGCAAAACTGAAGACTCTCTCATTTCGGAATCCACACATAGTTGGAAAACACAAAGAAAAGCAATAGCTGCTTTACAACAAAATTCAGGGTGGCAGTTAAGTCTGAGGAAAGCAAAGGTGATGACACGTATGTGCTTTTAAAATACTGGTGTGTCCAGAAATCAGCTGCAATTCTATACACTAACAATGAGACAGAAGAAAGAGATATTAAGGAATCAATCCCATTTACAATTGCACCAAAATCATAAGATACCTAGAAATAAGCCTAAACAAAGATCTATACTCTAAAAACTTCAGGACACTAATGAAAGAAATTTAGGAAGACACAAAGAAAAATATTCCATGCTCATGGATTGGAAGAACAAATATTGTTAAAATGTTTATGCTACCCAGAGCCTTCTACACATTCAATGCAATCCCTACAAAATACCATCAACATTTTTCATAGAGCTGGAACAAACAATCCTAAAATTTGTATGGAACCAGAGAAGACCCCAAATAGCCAGAGGAATATTGAAAAAGAAAACCAAAGCTGGTGGCATCACAATTCTGAAGCTATATTACAAAGCTGTAATCATCAAGACAGGAAGATACTGCTACAAAAACAGACACATAGATCAATGGAACAGAACAGCGAATCCAGAAATGGACCTTCAACTCTGTGGTCAACTAATCTTTGACAAAGCAGGAAAAAATATACAATGGAAAAAAGACACTCTCTTCAACAAATGGTGTTGGGAAAATTGGACAGCCACGTGTAGAAGAATGAAAATGGATGATTTTCTTACACTATACACAAAGATAAACTCAAAATGGATGAAAGATCTAAATGTGAGACAGGAATCCATCAAAATCCTAGAGGAGAACACAGGCAGCAACCTCTTCTACCTCAGCTGCAGCAACTTCTTGCTAGACATGTCTCCAAAGGCAGGAGAAACAAAAGCAAAAGTGAACTACTGGGACTTCATCATAGTTAACAAAACTAAAAGGCAACCTTAGGAATGGGAGAAGATAATTAGCAAATCAGATGAAGAGATCCAAGATCTATAAAGAACTTATCAAACTCAACACCCAAAAAATAAATAATCCAGTCAAGAAATGGGCAGAAGACATTAACAGACATTTCTCCAAATAAGACATACAAATGTCCAATAGACACATGAAAAAAAAAATGCTCAACATCACCTAGCATCAGGGAAATACAAATCAACCCAAAATGAGATACCATCTCACACTCGTCAGAATGGCTAAAATTAACAGGTCAGGAAACAACAGATGTTGGCCAGGATGTGGAGAAAGTGGAACCCTCTCCTCTTATACTGTTGGTGGAAATGCAAGCTGGTACAGCCACTCTGGAAAACAATATGGAGGTTCCTGAAGAAGCTAAAAATAGAGCTACCCTACAGTCCAACAATTGCACTACTAGGTATTTGCCCAAAGGATACCAAAATAGTGATTCAAAGAGGCATATCCACCCCTATTTTTATAGCAGCAATGTCTACAACAGCCAAACTATGGAAAGAGCTCAGATGTCCACTGACAGATGAATGGATAAAGAAGATGTCATATATATAGATACAATGGAATATTACCCAGCCATCAGAAAGGATGAAATCTTAACATTCACATTAACATGGATGGAACTGGAGGGTATTATGCTGAGTGAAATAAGTCAATCAGAGAAAGACAATTATATAGTTTCACTCATATGTGAAATATAAGAAATAATGTAGAGGATCATAGGGGATGAGAGGGAAAACAGGATAGGAAGAAATCAGAAAGGGAGACAAACCATGAGAGACTCTTAACTATAGGACACAAATTGAGGGTTGCTGGAGGGGAAGTGGCAGGGAGATGGGGTAAATGGGTAATGGGTATTGAGGAGGGCACATGATATGAGGAGCACTAGGTATTATATGCAACTGATGAACTAACAAACTTTATATCTGAAAATAATGATATGTTGGCTAATTAAGTTTAAATAAAAAAATAAGTTGCTGAAAAAAAAAGATACTGATGTGTCCTATTTCTTCAATTGGGAAGTATATACATAGATATTTGTTCAATTACTCTTAGAGCCACATACTCATGTTTATTCTTTTATATGAAAATATATTTTACCATTTTGAAAACAAGTTTTAAAAAAGTCTGATGCTAATAAAGACAACTCAAAGACATTCACCCTAGAAGCTTGTGGTAGCAAAACATTTAAAGGGACTTTAAGTAGGTCATAAATGTCTAAAGAGCCATTGGGAAGAAAGAGCACTAATAAAATAAGAATGTGAGATCATAAAATAGGAAAATATTAAAATGAACATTTGGGTATGAAAAATGGATGTTGTAATTTCAAATTCCATTTATATAAGTACATAGGTCACTAGACAAAGCTAATGAGAGAATTAGTGAATTGCAAAATAAGGGGAAAGAAATCTCCCAAAGCACAGTAAGAGAAATAAAAAGATGGAGGATATGAATGAGAAGTCAGTAGAAATGGAAGATAAAATACAGAACTCTAACACAATCGGAAGCACCAGGAAAAGAGAATAGAGGCAACAATTGAACAGATAATGGATGAGAATTTTCCAAACATACAGAAAAATACTAATTGCCAGATTACAAAGTCCCACCAAACATCATGTAGGAGTTAAAAAAAAAAAATCACACTCTGACCCACATTATAATAAAGCCACAGAGCATTAAAAAAATTAGAAAAATGCAAAGGCTACTTTCCAAGAAATACATTATCTACAAAAAAAATACATATATATATATATGTATATGTATATGTCATATATATACATGACAGATTTCTCAGTAGCAACAAAATATCAAACTGTGGAGCCAAGGATAAATGTAAACTCAAAATCTTATCACATAAGAAAGAGTGTGAATAAAAGATATTTTCAGACCTTTAAAACTAAAATTTTATCACCCATAACCTTTGTTGGAAGCTATACTTATGATGTACTCTAACAAGGAGAAAATCAAACCCAAGAGGAAGTGGTGAACAAAGCCAAAAATGAGCAAGGATACCAATGTGGCATGGTAGTGAATATGGATAATTACTAATTGTAAAATAAATAAGAATTATTGTGTTTAAAAATTTGTGTGATGAGACACAGAGCATAGACTCTGAAACCGGACTGAATTTGAATATGAACTAAAGTTCTCCCTAAAACTTAAGTCTAACTTGACTAAAGAATACTTATGACATCAAAGAAATGTGATTGGTATTGTTTTTGTTGACCAACTGTCATCTTTATAAGAAAAACAAGAGAAGAGCAATAGAGGGCTGAAAAGAAAAGAAAACTTAGATTTTTCAGACCAGTTTAACTTTCATTAAAAATCTTAAGCAAGGGCAGCCCCGGTGGCACAGCGGTTTAGCGCTACCTTCAGCCCAGGGTATGATCCTGGAGACCCGGGATTGAGTCCCACGTCGGGCTCCCTGAGTGGAGCCTGCTTCTCCCTTTGCCTCTCTGTGTCTCTCATGAAATAATAAACAAAAATCTTTAAAAAAAAATCTTAAGCAAAAGATACTCAGAAAGATAATCTTCGTACAGCTCAAGAAAATTCTTCATGGATGGTTAGTTTGGATATTCAACCAGAAAATAAATATGTAATGTCTTTGCAAAACTATTTTGCTCTCTTAAAATCATCTTCTGATAGAAATGCTATCAGACAGAAGATAGATAGATAAAAGAATAAAATTGTTTTGGAGATAGCTGGCCCATTACGCCAGGAAGAGAACTAAAACCAGGGGTTGGTAAAGTTTACAAATTTCTTTTAATTGCTTAAGATAACAGGAGCCATAGAACAGAATTAAATCTTGCCTGATTTCTTTGGGTCAGGGCTGAAAACTAGGCAATTCCACTACATTCTTAGTTCTGTAAATATTTAAGTACCTCCTATATGTGCAGGCCTTTAACAATCTGCAGTGACTTTTTATCTAAAATCACCTCCTTCCCACATTTGACAAGCCCTCCAACCCCTTTAGATTCCTAAAAGATGGCCACCAAGCGCAATCCTGCACTTTCTAGATAATTAGCTCAATTTCAAACACGATGGGTCTTTCTTTGGGTTCCACTCAAAAGACTTCATCAAAGGTTTTTGCTTGGCAAGTGATCTTATTCTTTCTCACTAGGTTATCTCCTTTTTATGCACTATTTGTATTTTATTGTTAATAACAACTATTATTATTGCACTTTTTGCACTATTTTTATGCATATTTTTATGCACTATTTGTATTTTATTGTTAATAACAACTGTTATTATTAACTATCCTAAGGCTTTGGTTATTTTACTCCATTCCCACTCTTAAGTATTTTTCTCCTGTCATTTTCGGAAGATTTACTGAAGTCACAGTATTTTCATCACACATTCTTTTAACACATGTATACTGGGCAATTACCCTGTGCCAGGCTCTGTCTTGATCAAACCATTTTAAGTTTCTACTCAAAACCCTCTCATGGCTTCCCATCACATTCTGAAAAAAGCCCATGTCTTTAGTTGATCTACAAACTCACCTTCCCTCATGCTCCACAATCTCTCCAGCTTTCTGTTACTCTCACTCACTTCACTCTGTATACTGCCCTCATTCTTGCTGTTCCTCTTACAGGTCAGCTATTTTGCCACCTTAGAAATTTGTATTTATTGTTCTATCTGCCTGGATCACTCTTTCCCTGAACATCCACATGATTCTCTCCTTTGATTCTCACTTTACTCAACTGACAGCAAGGAATCCTTTGACCTTACATTAGATTACATTATCAGTCTCAATTTTTTACTCTTCCGCACTAGTACTACATATCCACACTTTGGCGTAATGGTGGCCAGAATGTAGATCCCTGCCCCTAAACTTTAGGCTTGACCACTAATTTGTTTGGGCCATTAGAAAGTCAAGAGACATGGTTCAGCGGACTTAAAATGGCTTGCACTGCTCGGCCTGGTCTCTTGCCCTCCTGTCTTTTGCCATGGATTATAACAGGATTTGGTATTCCACTAGTGCCAGAAAAACAGAGACACATGGAATATACCTGTAACTGAACCACAAACTACAACAAGTCTAGCTTGGATTATATAAACACCAGAAAACTCAGAGAAAATGTCATGTGTTGTGAGTCACTAATTTTAGGTGGTTTCTTATGCACATTCCTCTGAAAATAGCAAATAGAAATAAAAAAATTGCCAACATCCAGATTCCACATTTTTCCATATTTTTAATAGGACTTGAAGTACTATGTATTTTATTACTTCTTTGTGTAATGTCTGTCCTCCTATATATATACACACACACACACACACACACACATACACACACACACACACACACCAATAAAAGCTCCATGAAGGTAGTAGTTTTTGTCCATTCCGTTTCTTGTTATTATTCCTATATAGCAAAATAAGGTCTGGCACAAAGCAGGTGCTCAATAAATGTTTACTGAATGACAAAGTTAATAAGACAAAGTCCCTGAACTCAGCAGGAACTTACATTTTAGTGAGAAAACCAGAGAATTAATAACTTTATAAATCATAATATTTAGATAGCAAGAGTGTCATGAGGAAAATAAAACAGAGAAATGGAATAGAAAATGTTGGAGTACAAGTACCAAGGGCTAGAATAGATGATAAAAAGGTTGCCATGAGGAGGTACTGTATAGGCTGAGTCCTAAATAAAGAGTCCTGCATGCATCTTAGAGAAAGCCATTTAGGCAAAGGAAGCTGAATACGCAAGTATACTAAGGCAGGAGCAATATTTCTGTTCCAACAATCTTCAAGAGAAAGAAACCCTAGAGTGGGAGGAGCTAAAGAAGAAGTAGACAAACAGCTAGGGCTTCAGTGTCTCAGGATAGTCTTTGGATTTCATCCTAATTACAGCCAGAAGCCTTTGGAGAGGTTTATTCAGGAAAATTCTTGTTTTTTAATGTCACTTAGTTTATTGTATCAATTGTAAGGGGCAAGAAGGGAAGTAGGTAGATGAGCATGGTGGTCAGGCCTGGAAGAGAAGTACTGGTAGAGTGGGTGAGGTATCTGGGATATCTTTTGAAGGTAGAACCAGCAGGATTTACTAAGTGAATAGCTTTGGTGTAAGAGAAGAGAAAGAGAAGCATCTGGAGGCTGGGGAGAGAGAAATCAAGGGTGACCACTTGTGGGGTTTGAACAATTTACCAAATAGTAGTTTTGTTAATTGAGTTGAAGATGAGCAGTTATGGGGGAAAAGACATCATGAGTTCCATTTTGTACATTTATTCATCATATTCTCCACACAAGGCACTGCTACACAGACGACTCAGGTATCTGTTCTCAAGATAACTTATACCTTTGTCAGTTGCTAAGTAGAATCAATAGTTTCAGTGCTATCTGGGATACTACTAGACTCCATTTGGACAAATAAATAAATAAATAAAACAGCACATGGCAGATGTTATTAGTATCCTTTCCTTCTAATTAAGAGAATTCTGGCTTATGTGTTTGGCTTAGTCTGGTGGGGAGAGCTATGTGAACAGTTAAAGATACTTGTCTCATATACCAGTTATGTTTTAAAAAGAGGAGGGGTAAGAATGTATATGTGAATCAGCCTGAGTATATTTTCAAAAAATTTCTGGAAGGATAAAAAAGAGACACACCAATGGTTGGTTACCTATTTTGTGGTAGTGGGGCAGGAAGTCATGACAGTGAAATAATGAAGAAGATGTGATAGACGAGGAAGATTTTCACTATTTACAGTTTTGCACTTTGAAGTTTTAAGCTTGAGAATGTAATGGTTATTAAAAACAATTATTAAAAATAATTGTTAAAAAAAATTCTCACCTTCCTAGGTTCCCTCACAACTAGGAGTGATGAGGTGACAATCCTAGCCAATAAAATATAAGTAAAAGTCCCTGAAGAAGTCTTTTCTTTCCTGATAAAGTCTAGCAAGATGAATTTTGTCCTTTGCTATTTCTCCCTTCTTCTTACCTGGGATGGAGATATAATGTCTGCAGGTGGAGTAACCATTTTGACTAAAAAAACAAAGCTGGAAGAATAGGAACTTGCCAGAGGGAACATGGGTCCTTGATGACTTCCTCAAGTAGCCGAACCAGCTCTGAACTGCTGACTTCAGGACTACTTATTTTATGAAAACATACTGGCTTAATCTACTATAGTTTAGATAAAGTTATAACTGATAGAGTCTTAGAATCCACATTAAAGTCTGTACTATAGTGAAAGGAGACAAATGGGGGTCTCACAATGACAGTAAAAGGTGTCATAAGAAACATAATTTCACTAGGGACTTCTAAGTTAACTTCTAAGAACAGAATAATATTAACGAGTAATCCTAATTTCCAAGTATCATAATTATCCATTCTGATAGATGTTTGAATTGCTGGGTTCCTGATATAAGTAATGTTAAGGTGTTTCCCATTGATTTCTTGTCTTATATAAGTTATAGGAAGATACTGTGAAAAGCACAGGGCTGAAGATTTAAAGATAATTCTAGTTCTTGGTCATGTCTAACCACAAATTTTAGGTATAGTTCAAGATTTGGTATAAAAACACTTTGTTAACACTGTAATTTTAAAATATGAGCTACAAAATAGACTTTAAAAAATGACAAACCTTCAAGCCCTATTATTTTAACTAAAAAAGAGTTTATGATGATAATAATATATTTTAAGATGGTGATATTTTAAGAATTAAGCTCACAATATGAATTATTCCTATGTTCATGTTTCATTTACTGCTTTTAATTTCTTTTATAGGATGCTATCTTCTTAATGCACTTATAAGAGAAAAAGACATCTATGTTAAAGACATCTTTTCAACCATACTTTGCCCTGGATGAGGTATGTCATTCAGCGTAACATATATTTTGGCCCTCGTATTTATAACACCACAGGTAGAAAAAGAAACATTTTTGAGAAACAGTGTGTGAAATCAAATATTGCAGTGATAACATAGCACATTTCATTCCAACTAAAAATAGAAATAAATTTTATTTCAAAGATTCTGCCTTCTTTCTAAATTAGACTATCTCCTGGCCAGAATATTGTAAATACTTTAAAAAACTGAATTGATGGACATTTTTTTCAAATATTTAGATAAGAAAGAAAAGTAGGATTCCTGCTCTGAAAGTATTCTTACTTATATGTTGATCTTACCTATTAAGACTCGTCTGTGAAATTAATATCCATGAAACTGACCAGATAATGGCAACAAGTTTGAAGTAAGCAAAAACTCTCGCTTACCCAGGAGCATTTATTACTTCTGTGCTGCTAGTTAGGAGCCATGTCAAATGGTTACCAAGTGACCGAATATTCTGGAGAGAATTTCTACACAGTTTTAAAATTAGTTGTTCTTGGGGAATTCCTGGGTGGCTCAGTGGTTTAGTGCCTGCCTTCGGCCCAGGGCATGATTCTGGAGTCCTGGGATCAAGTCCCACATCAAGATCCCTGCATGGAGCCTGCTTCTCCCTCTGCCTGTGTCTCTGCCTCTCTCTGTCTCTGTGTCTTTTATGAATAAATAAACACTTAAAAAAAATTAGTTGTTCTTGGAAGTTAGTAAAAATATGTAGTAAAATCCAGGATGGACTGCAACCTAGGGAATAATTTAATGATACAAAAATTATAATCAACCCAAATCTTATCTCTTACAGGTAAGAAAGCCTAAAGCCTAAATTCAAAACAAAATACTTTAAAGTCTTGATTAAAAATCCCAGAAAATAGTAAAAGTTTATTAACTAAGAAATGAACATTCTCTGAATAGTTCGTTGGGGAAGATTTTTGTTTTGCTGGGGTTTTTTTCTGACCTTTGTGGTTAGGAAGCTTTTTCTGGGCTGATCCAGTCACAGATATAGAGACTGATCAGCATTTGAGAAGAGCAGTACAAAATGCTCTAAGACCATTCAACTGCCATTTTGATGGGACCATTTTTAAGAGAGTTGAGGTATAAGCTTTCATTAAGTGAAGTGAATAGCTGTTGGAAAACAAAAGTGCATATCTATAATTATCATATCTATGCTGGTTGATAATTCCTGAAGAAAATGTCATAAATGGTAATGCAATACACACTATATTCCTAAGTATGTTTGTCATATATTTCATTCTCCCAAGTGCATAGATTCTCATATTTGGTTGTCAAAAGAAATATACAATAATGCTAAGAAAAAAAAAAAAAAAAAACAGTACCAACGAAACCTAACAACCTTGCTCCTCTACCTTTCCACAAGACTGTCAGCCCATAACCTCTGGGGCAAAAGCCCATATTTACTATCAGACTCAACTTTTACAGTTCAGCTTCTTGGTTGTTCATAGTTTAAACCCAAAGAATGGGGGGATCCCTGGATGGCGCGGCGGTTTGGCGCCTGCCTTTGGCCCAGGATGCGATCCTGGAGACCCGGGATCGAATCCCACGTCAGGCTCCGGGTGCATGGAGCCTGCTTCTCTCTCTGCCTATGTCTCTGCCTCTCTCTCTCTCTCTCTCTCTCTCTGTGACTATCATAAATAAATAGAAATAAAAAAAATAAACCCAAAGAATGGTCAATATCCTTAAGATCTGCAGGGAAAGAAGCAATCGGAAAAGGAACCTTAAGTCCCAATTTCACTCACTTCTGTGAGAATATATACAGAGATGCCACGAATTCTGAGTTAGTACTATTTCACTATCTCCAGGGCTTAAGTAATTCCTGAGTAATAAGTGAAAGGATGCAGAAAGGTGCATTAACTCTTTCAAGCCACTTGGGAACTCTGCTGTACTGCTAGTGAGAGGCGCCAAAGTGCGTCTCTGAGTGCATGATTTACTATCTCAAGTCAAGTCACTCAAGCACTGAGGAGAAAAAACTCCACTGCTGTTTATCATTATATACTAGATTTTGCTGTTTTTTAAACTGGGTCTATGAAAGTTATCAGAGTTGATACTTAAACGGAAATATAGATCAAAGAAGTTACTAAGTCTCAGAAAATAATAAAACTATCAGGCAACCATGAAGCTCAAAATTGTATTACCTTGATAATGAAATCTTAGATGTTTGCATGTGAAATGAGACCATTTGTTTAAATCGATTGTGACACTAACTGTTTTAAAAACTGAAGAGGAGATATATCTAACTATATCTATATCAATTTCTATATCTGACATACAGTATAATATAAGAGACATGGAATAAGTACATATTTCATAAAGTATTGAATGCATGGACAAATGTGATTAGAAGATACAGACTGTGAGATCAAATATCCATCTTAAAATTTCAGTGCTTTGGTGGTTAAAACAGTAAGAGAAAAACAACATTGTTTTGCTCTTAGAACCTGTTTCTAATCAACTAAGCTACTCCTATGGGGTCAAATAAAAATGATTAGCTTATTAAAAGCATAGCTTTGCTATTTAATAAGCAAAAATGATTGAAAATTCTGCTCCAGATCCTGATAATGTTAGTGTTTCTAGTTAAGCTTGCAAAATTGCATTCATTATTAGTGTCTAGATTCATTAACAATTCAATTTATAGATATTAATGCTTATAATGCATGCTTCACTTGCCAAAACTTGAAGAGAAATTGTTTCAATTAGCTTTCATGGATCATGAATCCTACCGGCTGGGTATTTTTAGACAAAAGACACAAACACATCCCCAAGCAATGCTAATGCACAGCTGGGACTCGTGTGTAAGGTCACTTGAACTAACAGTTTAAAAGGAAAAACAGTAAATGAGTTTTACCCAGATGAGCAAGACAGGAACAGTCTTCTGTTTCCAACCAAATATTTGAAAGGCACATACACACCTCAAGGAAAATGACAACAGAATTATTTGCTTATGCAATTTCTAGAAGATAAAACTACTAGATAGAAATTGGCAATCTAAACTCAGCAAGCAGTATTCAGCATAGAAGACAATGTGAGGAGTCTCAGTGACACATCTTAAATTGTCCTTTTGTAGAAAAGAAAGGGGATTTCTTAGAAGTCTTAAACTTAACAGAAATGCAAATTTTATCACTTGCATAAAGGTCATGCTCTTGTGGTAGAAGAATAAAAAATAGATGTTCCAGATGATCCTGATGACCATCTAGATTTACAGATAATTATTCATTCTCTACTTCATTTTCCATTGCATACAACTAGCTCAAAGTCATTCTTTATTTTTAGTGGCAAAGGGTACTCTTGAGTAGAAGAGATATTCTTTGGAGGATAGCTACCTCTTCCAAGTACATTTTTCTCATGCAAATCTTCATGCCCATCCTCGCAGTTTTCATTTAATGCAATATTTTAGTATAGTATAGTAAAGCAAAGCATAGCGTTGCATCTCCATCCTCCTTATTTGTAGGTTGGAATTTAGTGGAATATCAAGAGAATTAGGTGATGTTTACCTTGAAACTAAAAGATCATTTGTCTTCCATAAAATGCTGGCCAATGTCACATACTCAAGAATAGGTTGAATAATAATTCTTGGTTGCCTCAAGAATGATTCTTGGTCGCTTCCATTTCTAATTCTTCAAGGATCCCATGAGAGAATCTTTGAAAACTTTAAACTATAAAATCAAAATAAAGTTTGAGGAGACTATAAGATTCCAGAAAGACAATAATATCATAAGAGTACAGTTGAGAAAGAGCATGAAGAACATATAAAGTCTTCAGGAACATCTTAGATGAGAAGTATGAGAAGATGTAAAATACTTCTAAAACTAAACTGAAGTTTAGTTTTGGATTGCATTAAATCTTAGATATTAGTCAGAGGAACAACAATTTCTAGAAAAAATTATTCATTTCATTATTGCTTTGCTAGTGGCAGAACATCTCCCATTGATAACTAGGAGTCCATTATAAGTCAATACAAAAGGTATTTAACAAAACTCAAAAATATCAAGATTAAAATTTTGATTTCTGAAAAAAAGTAAATATGAACAAAAGGAAATCTGATTGCCTCCAGAAGGTAATAAAACTATGTATGAGAATGAATTAAAAGATGATGGGATTAAATGGGGAAAAAAAAGTTAAGAAAAAATGAAAAATTCTATTTTTGATATAATAATTTGAAGAAAGTTCCAAAAGACTAAAAGAAAAAGGACCTGGCTAAAAGCTATATATGCTTGGGACAAAACACAGAATTTAATGATGTAACTTACTGGTTTACTCAGTCAGTATGACTGCAGAGAAATATATAAAGTGTTTCTCACATTGCCAAATTCATGATGACCAAATAACTATAGAAAAACGACAATTTGTTTTTTAAGCCAAGTAAATTCTTTAACAAATAAAATCATCCCCAAAACACACACACACACACACACACACACACACACACACACACCCCTCCCTAAAAAGGAATAACAAGGGCCATGGTCACTGATGAAATCATTAGCACCATCACATTACTATTCAGGTCCATAATTCATTCTTTAGTACTACAGTCCATAGGGGCCCAGTTTGCTTTGCTACACTGAAAATAGAGGACAGCGGGGATCCCGGTTACAAGAAGCTTACTTCCCCATTCTTTCCTAAGCTTCCTCCAGCTTCTAAGTGCTCTGATTATTCTTTTGTCTCTCTGTGGCTAACCTATCACTTAAGGTACTTCTCCCTCTCTGCTCCTCCCATACCTCTATAATGGATGTAAAGGTCAGTGACCCCCTCAGGAATAGTAGCATTTTCAGCAAGGGGTGTGGTGAGGTGGTCACGGGATTCCCATTAGGGTTAGCAGGAGCTGAGGTTATATTCTCTCACTGAAAATCTAACCCACGGTTCTTAGAATGCTGAGAACTATACACATAATCTATACTGTCTTTAGAGCCAATATAGTTTAGGTTATAACAAAGAAGGTTTGAAGGGTGACAACATATAGCAATAAATATTACAGGGTATCAGAAGATCGAAATCCAAAGTGGTATATATTAACATTACAGAGCAGCTTGTGAAGGTGGCTAAGTATAGAGATGTGGAGCTAACTAGATCTCATAGTTTTGAGGAAATGTTGGGTAGTAGGGGGAAATAATATTCATATTACTTCACCCATGAGATAAATATCCCAGTGCTTTTCCTATAATGACTTCCTAGAGGTGCAAAAAGAAAATTAGTTTGATACAATATTACACAGAATAATATATTATAATCCCATAAAGGCAAACATATCATCTTACCATTATATGCTCATAGCCACCCTAAAATAATGCTTATCACATAGTGTGCACTCAAATATTTATTGAATTAGAAGAAAAGTTATTCCTCACAATGTGGCCTAAGTTTCTGCTTAAGGAAAAACAAAATAATAGTGGCTCTTTTCAAGGATTGTTTGTGCGAATTAAAAGAAAGCAACCAGTAATGTAAGATGGTAACATGAAGGTAAAGTGAAATCTGGTAAGGGATATACAGCTTTTCTGTAAATCTAAACTTATTCCACATTTAAAAGTTCACTTAAAAAAAGTTGTCAAAGCATTTGCATGAGCATCTGATATGTGGTTGGTATGATCAACAAGTATTTCCTGACCTTCCTCTCTCAAAACCACCCACACACTTAGAATAAATAGTAGGCTAGTGATACTGATCTAGGACACTAACCAGCCAACCAGCTAACCATGGTAGAGATTTGCTGGCCATACCTATTTGATGGTTAGTTCCTAAAATCTGTAATTGCTGTAAATTATTTAGAATATTCCCACTGGATACCACCAAAGGACTCCACCACAAACACCCCTCACTTCTTCTTTTTCACTTTGATATTTATTGTCCTCCCAAGTGATACCCATTGACATTTACTGTCCTTTCTTGGTAATGACTCCCATCTTAACATACAGTCACTAAAGCTATTGCTTACGGAAGAGAAGACTTTGACTTTATTCAAAATTTAACTGGTTCCCAGATGTTTTCATGCCTTAGACCTAGCATTCATGAATAAGATGCCAGCTTAAACTATAAAAATATTCATCCCCTTGAAGTGCAAAAAATGTTTCCATAGACATTTTTCATTTAATGAGGAAATAATTGTCAAATGTCTACATCTACCTATGAGTAGAGTAAGACATTTATTCTTGCAGGTAACAATTCTATTTTAAAAGTCTTTTCAGAAAAAAAAGAATTGGGAATTCTTTCTAGGAAGTAATCCTTTGTTTTTTTTAATATCAGAAAGTTTGAAAAAAAGATTTAACTCGAATGATCAATTTATCTCACTTTGGAAGAATACACAAAACCATTCCTGAAGGGTTGGTAACAAAACAAATGTAAATACAATCATTCTTCCCCTTACTTCTACTAAAAACTGGAAATGTGTTACCATGAAAAAAAATTATTTTTAGGGACACCTGGTTGGCTCAGAGGTTGAGCATCTGCCTTTTGCTCAGGGCATGATCCTGGGTCTGGAGTTTGAGTCCTGCATTAGGCTCCCTGCGAGAAGCCTGCTTCTCCCTCTATGTCTCTGCCTTTCTCTCTGTGTCTCTCATGAATAAATAAAATCTTTAAAAAATTATTTTTAAAAAACATTGTTTCCTTAAAAAGTAACTAAATGTTTTTAAAGAAAAATAAAATGTTGATATACTCAAAACATACTTCTTTACTTGTAAGAGTGAGCCCTGCATCAGGCTCCATGCTGGGTGTGGAGTCTGCTTAAGATTCTCTCTCTCATCCTCTTCCTCTGCCCTTCCCATCCACAAATAAATAAATAAATAGGAAATAAATAAATAAATAAATAAAGGAAATTAAAATGGGAAAAATTTTGGAACATTTGCTAAATCATTTTAAAATAATAAATCATTACATATTAACAACACATTTTAATAAAAATAGCATTTTCCTTAGTCCAGAATATATCTATATTTGTTTCCATATGAAAATTAGGTTTTATATCATGAGCATCAAGAGAAAGTATTGCTTCAGGAAGAAGTGGCATGTTTATTCCCAGCTTGGGGGAGTGAAGTGTGCTAAAATGTACCAGACACCAGCATGACAAACACAGGATCTGAGAAAATAATTTTCTCACATTTGAATATGATATTATATTTTTGGCAATGGGTTTTCTGGTGAAATTTTATATTTCAGGAGACAAAACTGCCTAATTCCTGATTGTGTTGAGGGTAAGTATAGCATAGCTCTTACTCGCATGCATTTGTCCTGACTTAGAAAAACTCCAAGTCGTCTATGGCCTCATAAAACATAGCTTGCCTTCCACTCAGAATTCTTTAGTTAGGTTTACCCTTTGGTAGGATATACTTGATATCACATGTGTCAATGAAAAGATGGACTGGGGTTTCCTTCAAATTAACTAAACCTGAAGCTGATCAACAATATCTTTGGAGACTCTGGAGAAAAAAAATGGGTCCTACTGACAAAAAAACAAACAAAAAACAAACAAACAAAAAAACCCAACACCCTTTTATGTTATCACCAATAACCTCACACAAAGATTCAGTTTATTGAGATCTGAGTATTTGATATTGGATGTTACTGTGAATTACCAGGATTTTCATTTTATGGGATACACCTAGCAACTGGACTTCCAATTAAGATTTTTTTTTTTTACTTTGTAGAATGCAACTAGTATATACCTCTACGTAAAAAGGCAAACTTTAAAGAAAGGCTGATTTCTCCTTGCTTTATTTCTAGTCAGGTAAAAGCTTTAGGTCTATCAAGTACAGTGGTATATATCAAACTTACACGCAGGACTTATGCACACCATTTTGCAGTAACCAGAGCTGTTACTCTCTTGTCATTTACCCAAAACTAAAATAAGCTACTACTTTGCAGACAGTGTTACCACATATAACATTATAGTCTAGTACTAATGATTAACAAATTTGACTAATTAGATTCTCTATGGGTGAAGCCCAGAAATAAGTACTTATAGAAAATTCCCCTGATGATACTAATACAGCTTTTGGTCTAAACAGTGTTGCATGAGAATTAATAGACATCAACTATAGCATTGATTTCCATATCAAAATGAGTTTTGCTTTAAAAGAAATTCTACTAAAATAGCTAAGCACACTTAACTGACAACCACTACGTTCCTTTTGATTTAATAATTAAGTCACGTTCATTCTTTCCTACATTGCAACTGCTGTTGTCTCTGGCTGAGACAGACAGACAGCCTACTGGTCTCAGGGCAATCATTTTACCTTCTTAACTTTCTTTAAGGATCCCTTGCTTCCCATCTCCAACCTTCTCCTTGCCTATCTATCCCTGTTATTTCCCTCATGTCACTGAATTATATTTTATTTTTACTCACTGTTAGTTTCTCCCCACTGGACTTTGTCTTTCTTTTCACCATGATAATCCTAATGTCTTAACATTTGGTAGAGGGTGGACTATATTAGTCAGGGATTTTGAGGGCAAGCAATAGATATCAACCGCATTGAATTAATTAAGCAGATGTCTGGTGAGAAAACTATCTTTGGGTCTGGATATTTACATCGCTAACACCACCAAATGGAGTTTAGTAATACAAAGGCTGCTGTGTCTGGAAAGTGGATGTTGCTTTACTTACTGCTTCTGCTGACATATCCCATCATTAAAAAAAAAAAAAAAAAATCTACTCCTTCATTTCACCAGGCAAGTCTGATCCAGAGTTTTGTCTTTTTGGCAGAGCTCATGTTATAGGCTTACACCTCTTGCAAGCAGGTTGGAAATACATGCACCTTGCATTTTCAGCTTCCACAGTAGCAGCTGAGCTTGATCTTATACAGAGAAATCACCAAATATAAGATAAAGGTTCAGCTTCTAGGTGGCCAAAATGAAAGATAAATGTCTCCATTTATATATACTCTCAACTACTTCTTGAATGAATAAATCATAAAATATATTGAAAGATATTATTAGAGTAATTTTTAAGTAAGTATATGTAATGATAAATTTTCTAGTATTTAACTGCTATCAATTACTCTTTCTCCTAATTCTGGTTCCCTCCCTCCAGACTTGAATAAAAAAATCGTGCAAGCAGCTCTTGAATTTCTTTAACTACGGTGTGAGAGACAATGTCAGGTACATTGCAGATTCCCCTCAGATGAAGGAATTGCTGCCTGACTGCTGTGAAAGTGGTCAGCCTTCATCTGATAGGCCTTTCTGTGGTCTCAGCTGCAGAGAATCACATTCTCCAAGGTTAGACCCCTTTCTCAGGGTAGTCCACATCCAATGGCTTATGAAAATGAGAATATAAAGGATTGCACCCCTGGCCCTAACTCCAAATAACTATAAAGTCAATCAAGATCCAGAGCTCCCCATGGGGTCAGTCGAGGCTGGCATTTGGCCTTCATGCAGCTCGACTTCTCCTACTAGCCCAGTTTTGTTTTTTTCCCCTGCCTTCTGCAAATGTTGACCCCCCAAGGGCACTCCTTAATGAACACTTTGCAAGCTAAGCATTCTTTTAGAGTCTATATCCTGGGGAACATGGCCGGGGACAGTTAGTACCAGCAGTGATCCAAGAAAGCAGGCATTCAGAAGGGGTTTGGAAACCCACTGAAACACTCAACTCCTGGCTGACAGGAAAGTGGCACAAGAGAATTTTCTGAGGTGATATAAATATCCTATACTTAAACTGGGTTAGTTTTCATATTTGTGTATACTTAAAATTTGTGTTTAATAAAGTAAATAATAAAAATAATTTTAAATAAAAAAGTTTGTGGAATTTGTTTAATAAAATGAAATGTATTTTATTGTTTGCAAATTTACCTCAATAATATATAGAGAGTGAGAAGCAGAAAATTAATAGTATCTTACTGATTAGGTGGCTTCTAGTTCCTTTCACAGTGGACACTAGCATATGATATAAAAGATAACATATAAGGGACAAATATCAGCTATTAGGTAGTCAATGGTGCCTTCTGGTCTCCAATGGAATATGTCAGTAGTTTGGAAAGAAGACCTTTTGTGAGGCATTCTCATTATGAATATATAATTGAGACAAAACTATGAAAGTTAAAGATGATTAGGTTCAACCAATAATTGTTAAAATGGGATGATGTGTTAGTTGCCATATTCTACTGAAATAAGATAAGTTATGATCAAGACAGAACAGACAGAACAGAGTGATTACCAGAACATTTACCTTTTTTCCGTTAAGTTGAATAGCTTTTCCTTTTCTTTCTTTTTTTTTTTTAAGACCTCATTTATTTATTCATGAGAGACAGAGAAAAAGAGAGGCAAACACAGGCAGAGGGAGAAGCAGGCTCCTCGCAGAGAGCCTGATGCAGGACTCGAGATCCCAGGTCTCCAGGATCATGCCCTGGGCCAAAAGCAGGCCCTAAACCGCTGAGCCACCCAGGGGTCCCGAATTGATTTTCAACATAAATAAAAATAGCAGGTACTGCTAGAGAAAGTATTTAGAGTTTGGTGCTCTTTTAATTCTGCTTTAAAATTCCAGAGAACACAGACCAAACAATTAAATTTGAAGGTAATACATAACTAAGCCACAAGTACTCTTAAGGGTCAAAATTTGAACTCTTTGGTGCCTCTTACTTAAGAAATGCAAAGAAATTGACAGAACATTGAATATTTTCAACCAAAAATTAAATAGAAACCTAGAAACATCACCCAGAACTCCCTTTATAGTTTTATTTTAAATGTTACTACATAGAAGTCTGGATTATAAAATTTTAAAAACATATTTATTTTTTTCCAGTGTCATTCCCCTACCTCCAATGTCCTTGATTTTAAATAAGCAAGATATAACACTAAAGTTACCTTATAGCTATAGTGTCTAATTATCAATTTCAGAGTAAAGGTAGGAAAATGGAATTGAGAAATAGCTTGCCCCAAGGAACAGTTCAGGTTGTAAAGCACTGAATCAACAAAAGCAGGAACTCTGAACTTTACTTTCCTATTAATAGATTCTAGATTGTACCCTGAAGAAAAATAAGTACCTAAGCCCCCTGTGCTGAGATTATTTCGTTTAGAAAATAAGTTAAGTCCCCTTTATGCAAAAGCAGGTTTTTTGGTGTGACCTGAAGTTAGTGAGAGGAAGCCACTCCCTTATTAAAACATATCCAACTATGGAAATAATGTGGAGCTCCAAAATTAGTTTTATTATTACCACAGTGTAGAAATAAATTATGTTCTTTTGCTCTGTTACTCAATCTTGTTAATTATACATGTAAAGTAAAGTTATTCCTGGCAAATCCAAAGCCAAAATTCTAACTTTAACATTGTTAGGATTAGAAAAGGGAGATTTCTGCTATAGGAAAAAATAAGTTCTGATTTAATACATATGTTACACTTTACTGACTCAAAGGAATGTGATCTAACAACCACTAATACCTAACACTTTTTTGCTAATGAGACAACCTACATGATATGAGGCACAATGGTTTTAGTCAGTAACAATGGCAGCATTCAAAATGCTAGAGTAGGGACAGGAAGAAGAATAAATTCATAAAGTGCTCCATGTGAAGTCTCCGTAAGCATCATTATATTTGGGGAGTTTAGTTAGGCAATGAAACACAACAAACAATTTAACAGCACAACTGTACTATTATGATAACAATGCAAAGATGACAAGCTGGATAAAAAAAAGAACCAGTTATCTTTCTCTACAGGGGATACACTTTAAATAGGTTGAAAGTAAAAGGACAGAAAAAGACATATCATTTACACAACAATCATAAGAAATCTAGAGTTGCTATATTAATATTAGACAAAATAGTTTTTAAAGTTAAAATGTTACTAGAGATGAATACAAACATTTAATAATGGTAGAAAAGTCAATCCACTGGGAATACTTAACAATTATAAATATATATGCTCCTAACAACAGAGCCACAAAATACATGAGGAAAAAAAATGACAGAACTGAAGGGAGAAATAGATAATTAAAAAACAGTATTTGGAGACCTTAATATCTCACTTTCAGTAATAGAAAGAAAAACCACACAAACATTGACAAGGAAAAAGAAGACCTCAACAAACACTATCAATTCACATGGCCTAATAGACACTTATAGAACACTCCACGCAACAACAGTGACATACACATTCTTCTCAAGTGTACATGGCATGTGCTCCAGAACAGGCCATATATTAGAGCATAAAATAATTCCCAAAAGATGTAAAATGACGGAAATCATATAGAGTGGATTGAAGTTAGAAATGAGTAATAGAAGAAAATTTTGAGAAATCCACAAATATGTGAAAAACAACAATACAGTTAAATAGCCAATTAATCAAAGATGAAATAACAAAGGAAATTAGACCATACTTTAAGATGAAAAAAAATGAAAACAAAACAGCAAAAATTATGGGCTGCATGCAGCTAAAGCAGTGCTAAAATAGAAATTTACAGCTCTGAAGGAAAATAAGTACCTAAGTGCCCTGTGCTGAGACATTATTTAGTTTAGTTTAGGAAGCAATCAAGTGTCCATCAATAGATGAATGGATAAAGAAGATGTAATGTGTATATATATATGTGTATATATATATATATATATATATATATGTGTGTGTATATAAATATATATATAAATACATATACACACACACATATATATATATATATATATATATATATATATATACACAATGGAATATTACTCAGCCATATAAAAGAATAAAATCTTGTCATTTCCAACAACTTAGATGGACTTGGAGGTTATTATGCTAAGTAAAATAAGTCAAGTGGAGAAAGACAAATACCGTATGATTTCACTTATATGTAGAATCTAAAAAGCAATGAACAAACAAATGAAAACAGAACAGATTTATTAACAGAGAACTGATGGTTGCCAGAGGGAAGGGGGTAGTGAGGTGGGAAATCATGGTGAAGAGGATTAAAATGTGCAAACTTACAGTTGTAAAGTGATTTGAGTCAGGGAGATGAGAAGTACAGTGTAGGGAATATAGTCAATAACACTGTAATAACTTTATATGGTGACAGATGGTAATTATACTTACTGTGGTAAGCACTGTGTAATGCATAGACTTGTCAAATCACTATGTGGTACACCAGAAACTAATATAACATTGAATGACAACTATGCTTCAATAAAAAATAAATTTATAGCTATAATGCCTTCATTAAATAAGATCTCAAATCAAAAGATTAACTTTCTGCATTAAAATACTAGAAAAAAGAAAACTAAATCTAGAGCAGGCAAAAAAAAAAAAAAAAACTAGAGTAGAAAAATAAAATAGAAAATAGGAAAAAAAAAGAAAAATTAACAAAACCAAAAATGGGTTCTTTGAAAAGATTAACAAAATTGTCAAACTTTAGCTAGAATGATGAAGACACAAAAAAAGAAGATGTGAATTACTATACTTGGGAGTGAAAGAGGAGATATCACTACTGGACAGAAATTTAAAAAAAAACTAGAAGGAATTATTATGAACCAATGTATGCCAACAATTTATAAAATTTGGATGAAATTGACAAATTCCTAGAAAAAGACATAAACTACTTATTGAAACTGGTTCAAGAAGAAACAGAAAATATGAATAGTCCTGTGTAATAAGAGATGATGGGCATTAAGGAGGGCACGTGATGTGATGACCACTGTGTGTTATATGCAACTGAAAAACTATTGAACACTTTATCTGAGACTAATGATGTACTATATGTTGGCTAATTGAATTTAAATAAAACAAAAAACAAAAAACTTCCCACAATGCCAGGGTAAAATGGTTCACTAATGTAAAAGGAATTGATTCTACATCTACACAAACTCTATCAAAATTCAGGAGCAGGGAATACTTCCCATCTTATTCCCAGTATTACCTTGGTAACAAAACCAGATAAATGCATCTTTGGAAAGTACAGACTGATATCTTTTAGTAATATAGATGCAAAAATCCTTGACAGTTACTAGCAAACTAAATCCAGCACCACATAAAAAAAAGATTACACATGATGATCCAGTGATATATATCCTAGCAATGTAGAAATGGCTCAACATCCAAAAATCAATTTATGCAATATACTATATCAATAAAACAGAAGGGGAAAAATTCACATGATTGTCTAAATAGAGAGAAAGCATTTGTTAAAACCCAACATCCTTTCATGATTAAAAAAAAAAAATCATTCAACAAACTAGGAAAAGAAGGGAACTTACTCATCCTGATAAAGGGAATGAAAGAAAAATGCAAAGTTAATTAACATCATAGGTAATGATAAGAGTGAGCGAATGCATTCTTCCTAAAAACAAGACAAGGACAAGGATGTCCACTCTAACAACTTGCATTTAACACTACTAGAAGCTCTAGTCAGGGTAATTAGTCAAGAAAATAAAAAAGCACCCAGATTGAAAATAAGAAAATAAATCTATCCCAATTTGCAGATGATGTGATCTTGTATATCAAAATTTCTAAGGATCCATTAAAAATCCATTAGATTTAACAAACCAGATCAGTAAGATCAATATACAAAACTCAAATGTACTAATATAATTTCAGAAATGAAATTAATAACAAGAGTCCATTTATACCAGCAAAAAGAATAAAATCCTTTGAAATAAAGAGAAGAATTTAAAACATACAGTGGAAGCATTAAACACTGTTGAAAACCTTAGAGAAGGTCTAAATTAATGGAAACATCCCACGTTAGTAGAGTGACGAATTTAATGTGATGACAATTCTTGAAGAATTTGAATGTGAAGATGATAATTATTCCCAAGGTGATTTAGAGATTCAACTCAATCTGTATCCAAATAATAGCTGCTTTTTCCCAGAAAATGAAAAGCTAGCCCAAAACTTCACATGGAAATGCAAAGGACACAGAATGGCCAAAAATATCTTTATTCGTTTTTCTTCCTGAGATTTTGATAGGAATTATGGTTTTCTCTTTTTAGAAACAGAGAGCGGGAGAGAGAAACTTAAGCAGGCTCCGTGCCCAGTGCAGAGTCCAACACAGGGCTAGATCTCACGACCATGAGATCATGACCTGAGCCAAAAGCAAGAGTCTGACACTTCACCAACTGAGCCACCCAGGCACCTCAGCCAAAAATATCTTTAAAAAGAAGACCAAAATTAGACTTCATACCTCCAAATTTTACAATACAAAGCTACAATAATAAAGATAATGTGCTATCAGCATAAGGATAGACATATAGATAGATTTATGGAATAGAATTGAGAGTCCATAAATAAATCTTTACAAATGGTTAATAGATTTGTTTTGCAAAGGCTCCAAGTCAATTCAATGGGGGTAAAAGAGTCTTTTCAACAAACAGTGCCAAAACAATAGGATATCCATACGCAGAAGTTTTTTGATATGCACCAAAAGTACATGAAACAAAAGAAAAAAATAGACATTCTGGGATTTATCAGAATTTTAAAATTTTGGGATGCCTGGGTGGCTCAGTGGTTAAGTGTCTGCCTTCAGCTCAGGGAGTGATACTGGAGTCCCAGGATCAAATCCCACATTGGGCTCCCTGTGATGGAGCCTGCTTCACCCTCTGCCTGTGTCTCTCCCTCTCTGTGTGTGTGTCTCTCACGAATAAATAAATAGAATCTTCTAAAAAAAATTTAAAAATTGTATGCTTCAAAAGACACTTGTATCAAGAAAGTGAAAAGACAATTCCAGAGAACGGGAGAAAATAACTTGCAGACCATATATCTGATAAAGGACTTATATGAGGAATATAAAAAAAACTCTCAGGGCAGCCCGGGTAGCTCAGCGGTTTAGCGCCGCCTTCAGCCCAGGGCCTGATCCTGGGGACCTGGGATCGACTCCCATGTCAGGCTTCCTGCATGGAGCCTGCTTTTCCCTCTGCCTGTGTTTCTGCCTCTCTCTCTCTCCCTCCCATGTCAGGCTTCCTGCATGGAGCCTGCTTCTCCCTCTGCCTGTGTCTCTGCCTCTCTCTCTCTCTCTCTCTCTCTCTCTCTCTCTGTGTGTGTGTGTCTCATGAATGAATAAATAAAATCTTAAAAAAGAAAACTTTAAAAAAAACTCTCATAACTCAAAAATAAAAAGATAACAATTTAAAAAACTAGATCTGAATAGACATCTTTCCAAAGAAGATATACAAATGGCTAACAAGCATATAAAAAGATGCTCAACATTCTTAGCCATCAGAGAAATGCAAATCAAATTCATCATAAGACAGCACTTCACATCCATTAGTCTTAGCATCACTAGTTGGTATCCAAATTAAAAAAGAGGAGGAAATAACAAATGTTGGCAAGAATGTGGGGTATTTGGAACCCTTATATGTTGCTGGTGGAATGTAAAATGGGGCAGCTGCTTTCGAAAACATTCTGGCAGTTCCTCAAAGGATGTATGACTCAGCAATTGTACTCCTAAGTATATATCCAAGGGAAATGAAAAAATATGTCCACACAATTTTATATTTTACATGACAGCTCATAGCAGCATAATTAATAGCCAAAAAGTAGAAACCACCAAATGTCCACGAATAGATGAATGGATAAATAAAACGTGATATATGCATATGAGGTATTATTTGATATTTATTTCTGTGAAGGGCATGATCATATTTTTTTAAATAAAGATTTACTAAAGTTCAATGTGGATAATTGATGGGAGTTGGGAAAACACGAAGAATGGAGAGAGTAAGGTTGTTAGGAAATTGTTGCTGTAATCCACCAATATCTTAAAACTTAAAACTAGGGCAGTAGCAGAGGTAATAGAAAGATCTGGGACAGATTTGGGAAATATTAAGAGTCTAGAGTTAATGAGATTCACTAATAATGAAGGAGAATGGAAAAGGCAAAGGGAGGAGTCATGCCAAGCTCCTACTTCTGAGGATTCCACTCTGGCATCACCTTCTCCAAGAACCTTTTCCTGAATCTACAATTTGAAAAGGATGTGTGTTACATATGAATACACCTCTATCACTGTATTCTCTACATTGTAAAGCAATGTAATTCTCTGTTCCTCTGTCTCTCCTATTAGTCTCTGTAATTGAGGGCAAGGACCTTATAATATCCTTGCAGCTCTGTGTGACAGAACTTAGTGTCTGGCAAGAACATTAAGGAAAAAGGAAGGAAGGAAAGAAGGGAGGGAGGGAGGGAGGGAGACAGGGAGGGAGTGAGGAGCTTTTGAATTAAAGAATGAATGCAGAAGGTACCACCAACTAGGTTAGAGAATACAAGGGAAGCACGCTTAGTTTGGGAAAGGGACATGCCAATATGATAATAATGCCAGGTTTTAGTTTGGGAAAGGGACATGCCAGTATGATAATAATGCCAGGTTTTCATATGTACCTACAACACATCCAAATATAACTGTCAGACAGAAAGCTGTAGATCAAGAGAGAGGCTTGGAAATAGAGTTAGTAAGTATCAGGACATAAGAGGTAGAGGCAATAAATAAAAATCTTGTGTACATGGACCAGATTGCCCATAAAACACATAAAACAGAAGGAAAGTCAGATTTAAAAAAAAGAATAATCTTGGAGATCTCCTACTTTTAAGGAGAGGCAAAAAAAATTAGAATTGACAAAAGGAGTCTGAGTAAGGGTCATAAAGGAAGAAGAAGAAACGAGAGAAAATGACATCAAGGAAGTGTTGGAGGAGATAAACAAGAGGATTGGACTAGGCACTGACTCTCTAGTTGGACCAGGGCAGTTGGATGGTTATGACTTCATCCCCTGTCCTTGCAATATACACATTGTCTACCATTCTTGCAGTGGGAGCCATTTCAAGGACAAAGCCTTCAAAGAATAAAGTGTTGTTGAGACCACATGGACTGAACATGTGTCTGAAGCCAGTTTATGACCTCATATGTATGGTGCAGTCTATCTCTTTGTCTTTTTCTGCCCTCCTCTTAAGGTGGTCAATTTCAGATTATATCCTGAAAGCTCCAGAGTTTGCAAACCAACAGAAAGAATTTCAAAAAGGGCAAAAGATCTTCACTAGGGGGTGCCTGGGTAGCTCAGTAGCTTGAGCAACAGACTTGATTTTGGCTCTGGTCATGATCTCAGGGTCCTGATATCAGGCCCCACCATCAGGCTCTAGGCCATGGGCCCCTGGCTCAGGGCAGAGTCTGTTTGTCCCTCTCCTTCTCCTTCCCCCATCCCCTACCACCCCGGCTTGTGCTCACTCTCTCTCAAACAAATAAAATCTTTTACCAAAAAAAGGTATTTACTAGACTTGGCAAAAATCTCTAGCAATTTTGGGAGAAGTGCTTTCAGTGGAGAAAGAAAGGTAAAAAGCCATATAAAGATTGAATAAGAGCAAATGGAGGATGTGGAAACAGTAATCAAGAAGCATGACCACAAGGGGGAAGGATAATAGTTGGGTAGTAACTAGAGGATGGTACAGGCTCAAAGCTAAGCTTTGTATTATCTGTTTTTTTTTTGTTTTTGTTTTTTTTTTAATCAAGAATTTTCAATTGTGCCTATTGCTTAGAAAAAAAAGTCAATAGAGAAGCTAAGGGGAAAATGGGGATAAACTGATAAAAGCAATCACTGAGAAGATACAAGTGGATGAGAGCACAGCTTCAGGTAGGAAGGACAAATAAGGATATGATTTCTAAAAGCAGAGGGAGTAATGAGAGGGTTAGCAAGAGATAAACAAGGGAGTTCTCTCCTGAATGCCTTCACTTTATTGAAGAGGTAATGTCACAATAAAAAGTAATATGGAAATACTAAGAAAGAAGCCCTGAGGATTTAGAATAACTGTTGAAAGAATAGAAGAGGAAAGCTGAACCGGGAATACAGAGAAAAATAGGTGAAAATAGGTCCAAATGAGCTTGAAATGCAAAAAATCTAAATTAACTATAACAGTCTTCAAGATTATATGATTTATCCTTTCAGCTATACAGTCTAAAAGAGTAAAAGTTAAGTAAAATGGAAGCAGAGAAGAAATAAATACCAAAATACATTAAGCTGTATACTTCAGATTTATTTACTTAACTGTAAGTTATATCTTAATATAAATGTTAATTAAAAGAACTCTATTACATGTCTCATTTTAAGTACCCTACACTACCACCCCCAAATCAAGAGACTAAATAAAAAGGATTTCTAGTGTCTGTTTAAAAACAATAGATTTAAAAAAAAAAAGACTGAAAATGAAAACAAATAGAAACCTGGGAAAAAACCCTCTTTCCCCTCCAATGCATGTTTTTTATCTGGAGTAAATTACAGACCACCAAGCACAGTTTGACTTGGGTATCCAGCACCAGTTCCCACATGAAAATTGTTATTGTTGGCTTTAGCACTTTAATCCAAAGAGGACACAAATTCTGCTCATGTTTGAATAACCCTTGCCAACAAATTGATCCCATAGCAGCAGGGCTGTAGGGAGTAGTTTCAACGATTGAAAGGAAACATAAAGGGGAAAAAACTCAGTAAATGTATTTCCTCCTACTTAGAACCTAGGGTAGTTCACTTTAAAAAGAAAAAAAAAACTTTTACTCTTTCCTCTTTTTCCAAATGTAGCCCAAAAGGGCATTAGAGAACATCTGTAATTTACATAGAAGGGAGCAATGCCAAAGAAATGCAGATTCCACAGCTGTTAGCCCAGGGGACAACTCAAATCAGGAAAATCTCTAAATAAGGTCTGAAAGACAGATGCTCTGCTAGAGGGCAGCTAACTTCCAAAACTAGGAGTACAGAGCGGGCACTTGGAATGCTAATGTCTGCCTTTCTGGAAAGCTACCTTTTGCCTTTATATGGGCAAAACAGAATAATTCATAATTTCTTTGCCAATAAAGATATACCCAAAGAAGACTAGCAACTTTGCCTTGCCACCCGTACCATATGAACCTAAGAAGAGATTCTCCTTGTCATTTTAAATACTTATCTTCTTCATCTACTCAATATTACATGGTGGTTAATAATGTTACCAGAGTAAAAGCTCCTAAACTGTGCAATATCAAAAGTTAATATACTTTCAGAAGATCTCTAATAGAATAGGCTTCAGAACCAAATCCCCTGGATTCAAACTCAGTTGCTCCATTTCCTGGGTTGTTTTGGTAAGTTATTTTACATTTATAGACCTCAGTTTCCCATCTGTAAAATGAAGATAAAATTACCTCCTCAGACAGCTGTTGAGGATTAGACAGTCAATACATTGATGCATATAGATGGAAATATTTCAGATACATTGGAAGTGTTCCGTAAGTCTTAGCTCCTACTATTAAGTCCCTACCTTATCAATTTACATCAAATCTATCTCTTTACTACGACTTTCAAAATTTGCATGGCACCCAGCATTAACTGATGTAGCTTATACCCTGTGAATGCCTGACAGGCAGAAAAGGGTCTCAAGCTGCAGCATGATGAATTTGCTGGCCTATTCACCATTAAATAGCTAGCAAATATTAATGACTCCATTGTAAAAATAGATACATTCAGACTTATGATTTGAAAGTTACAGGCTCAATACACCAACTCCATTTCCCTTGACTAGTAGTCCTCTTCCACATAATACATGTATTTACTGTAATGACTGACTAACTGCCTTTTGCGGAAACTGTCAATATTCTGCTTGCACAGCATCTGGAAGGATTAAGCAGGACACTAGGGAATTAAAAAATACAATTAAGTGAAAATTAAGAAGGAAATAGAAAGATGTGTTTTAAATACCTAGAATGGAGTTTCATTAAGCTTTCATACTTTTTCTTCTCCTTTTTTTGTTAGACCACTATTAGAGTTCTGTCCCTTTAACTGTCAAATCGTTTTCCATCTTACAAGTAATCTTTCTCCACAAAGGAGTCTTTTAAAAGTTATAAATAAAATACCCCAAATATTTTCTTTTTCCCACAAATGAGAACATTAGAACACTGACATTTTAATCTCTTCTGTACAAGAGTGAGTTGTGTCAACACAGTGCTCCCAGCTACAACACTGGGAAAAAAAAAAAAAACAAGTTTAATTAAAGACAGAGAAGAAACTCATGTGAAGCCTAAGCCACTGAGATACAACGAAAGAGTTGTCATCTTCAGAGTCAGTTCTCTATGAACAAATCTCTTTGTTAGTGTCAGGAGAAAAAAAGACATAGGAAAGTGTGATGCTATAAAGGAAAAACATGGTGGTGTCAAATGTCAGCATTGAGACTAAGAACTAAAAAATAGTATTTATGTAGTACTTACTTCCAGAGTCTAAACACTACTCCTAACATCATAAAACATCTCTGAATATAAATAGATGCCTATTAACCTCATATATGTCGTAGAAGATTAAGCTGAAGCACAATAAGGGAAAGAAGCTTAGCCAAGATCGTAAGGTAAGAGTTTAATAACAACACATATTGCCCTTGCTGGATTTACTCCAGAATATTGGTATAATCCTTAAGCTTTAATTTGTAGTCTCATCACAGTGCTATTTTCCAAAATTAAGCCCAGCTCTAGCTACATTCTAGCAATAGCTTGTTTGCCTATGCCCTGCTTTTCTGCTAGGGCACTGTATCATCAGAGAAGCAGCACAGCACAATAAAAGAAAATAGGGCAGACATGCCAGGTTCCAACCTCTGCTTTGTCATTTCCTACCTCAGTAACTTTTGGGCAAATTACTTATGTGAGATTCTTTTTTTTCTTATGTACAAAACAGGAATGATATTAATTACTCAATAATATTACTACAAGACTTTACTGAGATAATATATGTAAAGTACTCAGTTCATTTCTTGGCACATATAGATGCTCCATAAAAAATATTCTTTAAGGGATCCCTGGTGGCGCAGCGGTTTGGCGCCTGCCTTTGGCCCAGGGCGCAATCCTGGAGACCCGGGATCGAATCCCACATCGGGCTCCCGGTGCATGGAGCCTGCTTCTCCCTCTGCCTGTGTCTCTGCCTCTCTCTCTCTCTGTAACTATCATAAATAAATAAATAAAAAAAAAAATTAAAAAAAAATATTCTTTAAAACTTCTGATTTTTATAACACTGACTCCTTTATTGTGAGTACATATTCCTTGTAACTACAACTTCTCTAACTCACCTTAGTGGGAAACCTTAGTATTAAGTATCAGTACCTGCTGGTCTACTCAGACACACACAACTAGTCTTTTTTGCAGCACAGAATTACATAGAATTCTCAGTACGGGCTCTTACATCAGAAGTACCTGCATTAACTGATCACGTTTCAATCCTAGCATTGATGTTAAGAGCTGTACAACTTTTGGCAGGTTACTTATCTGTGCCTCAGTTTCATCATTTCTAAAACAGGAAAATAAACATTTTGTATTTTTAGGGCTGCTGTAAAGATTAAATACATTAAATACACATAAAGCTATTAGGATACCTGTTCCAAGTATGGGCTCAAAAAACATATGCTATTACCTAACAAATATATCTACAAATGAATGTTATTTTATACTTATTGTAATAGTGTTAATTATTAATCAGAATTTATACAATATAAAGTTGTAGAGAAGAAGTGGAGTAAATATTTTGATGAATAGTCATAAACAAGTTAATAACAATACAAAGGGAAAAAAATGACAAACATGAGGTAGTAAGTGAATAAGAATATAGGAATTAATTAAGAATTAATCTAAGCTTTACAGAGGGCACTAAGCTGGATGAATTAGTAATGTAACGAAAAGAATACAATACGTAAGACTGCGTATTTTAACTGTATTAGGGACAGCATCATGGAGAAGATAGTACAAAGATTCAGACAGATGAGGAAGAAAAAATAGATCATTCAAAACAGAAAATCCACTTTGAGAATGATGATAAGTGGATCTCTCTCCTGGAATTGATAGTTTCAAAAGAGGATAGTTCATCAGGTGTTCTCAATTTCTTACCCACAGAGCTTAGCATGCACACATGCTATGGTGCTCATTAGATAGCTCTCTAAAAGGATGAATTCCAATTGTATTAAGTCTCAAAAGCTAGATTAAACAGCACTTCCTAACTGGTATGTCCAGGCAAACTCCTGTGCCTAGATTGGGTGACAGGTACACTGAAATGGTGACATTGGAGTCCAAACCATCCAGTTGTGAGATGATTTGCCTTCTACCCAACTGTACCAGAGAAATATCATTTTCTAAGGGTACCATGCCATAAGAAGTCGGCAAACAACAGGCTAAGAGTATGTTATTAGGCAATGTACAATGGGATGAAGATAAAAACGACTAAATAAGGAGGATATAATGTACAAAAGTTGTTGCTTAATCTGTGGAAGATCAATTAAATAAAGAAAAGACAAGTGACAAAAAGGACAATTCAAAAACTGCTATCATAGGCCTAAATTAGGGTAATAACAAAAGGCCTTCATTCAAAACAGGTTGTGTAAGAACAACTGCGTAGAACTCAGTTTAGTTCAGTTCCACCAACATTTATTGCTGTCTGTTATATGTCAGCCACTCAATAGGCATTAGAGATTTTTTTTTTTTTAAGATTTTTAAAATTTATTCCTGAGAGACACAGAGAGAGAGAGAGAGGCAGAGACACAGGCAGAGGGAGAAGCAGGCTCCCTGCAGGGACCACGATGTGGGACTGGATCCGGGGAACTCCAGGATCAGGCCCTGGGCTGAAGGCAGCACTAAACTGCTGAGCCACCCGGGCTGCCTGGCATTAGAGATTTAAATAATTGAAGACATAATTCCAATCAGGAATTTTTTTATTTTTTAAAAAGATTTTATTTATTTATTCATGATAGACATAGAGAGAGCGAGAGAGAGGCAAAGACCCAGGCAGAAGGAGAAGCAGGCTCCATTCAGGGAGCCTGATGCGGGACTTGATCCTGGGACTCCAGGATCGTGCCCTGGACCAAAGGCAGGTGCCAAACCGCTGAGCCACCCAGGGATCCCCAGGAATTTTTTTTAATTACAGAAAAAGAATTCCAGGTTTTTCTTAAAGCATTCTATTTGAGAAGAAAAGAAATACTAAGAGGTGTTGTATATTACAGTTTAAGTCAAAGTTTATGGGTAAGTTTTAGAGCATTGATATCATTGGGGGGCCATCATTCTGCCTACCAGTCGGACTATGAGAGAGTGGTACTACTCAATGTTTGAACCATGTAACTAATTTCCTTGTTTGGATTCCACATGTACAAGACAATTTATGATAATATTTTGGCTTGCCCTGTAATTTATGAGAATGTACTATTCAGGGGACAGTGTCCAATCCCCTAGGTGAATATATTTTACATTATACTTGTTTTCTGAGTTATATATTAGTGTCTTGTGAGTGCTATTAGAATGAGTCAAAATCTCTTAGTCCAAAAACTCTAGGACTCAGACAAAATCAATATTCTGAATCTTCAAGTTAAGGACCAAGTTAAGGGGGATATATTTAACAGGTCTATATCCATGATAAACAAACAAACAAACAAACAAACAAAAAAACAAAGAAAAAACACACAAAAAAACCCACAAAATTTTGAAAATGTTTAAGAAACTATACATAATTATATATACCTAAAAATACAGTTTTATGTCATTCCTTTTAATTCACAAGACTTCTATCAACAAGACAATAGTCATGTGTTTCTGATTATACTGGGGATTTCAAATCAACAACTTTTAAAATTTGGATTACGCAGAGTGATGGTTGTAGGGCTGGAGTATTGGGGGAGAATAGGGAGAGATTGCTAATGATTATTGGGTTTCCTTTTGGGAAACAAACATTTTCTATAATTGATTGTGGTGATGGTTGCACAACTTTGGGTTTAACAAAAAATCATTGCATTGGACATTTTAAATGGGTGAACTATAGAGTATGTGGATTATATTTTAATAAAGTTGCTAAAAAATAATTGGGTCACAAAGAGAAGACAATGAGAGAAGGATCTAATTAAATGGGAAGGGAGAATCTTATCTAATTTGTGATTTTAATGAAGAGCCTTCCTTAATTTCTACTGCTTTCCTCCTTGTTCTTTACTTTATTTAGCTTTTTATAGATTCTGTTATTGGAAAGCTCACAACTTCCCACCCTTTTCCTTTCCTCTTTTGTGTTTTAGTTTACTTACCAATAATATACACATAGAACATATCTAATAAGCTTATTTCATAAACTATAAGTAACATGGAACATGAATGTGATGTTAACTTCCAATTCTCTCTACTAAGGAGTAAATATGGAAAGAGGAGACATTCCCATCCTGATCCTGTTTCAAATGCTTATGTATTATCACCCTGATTCTGTCTGTATTGTGTGCCAAGGATTCTCTGTATGCCCTAAATATCATTCCATGTGTCACAAGATTCATGCCTTCTTCTATAAAGATTCTCATAGTAAATTCAAAGAATTTTTGGTGTGATGTGAATGTGAAAATTTAGTTGACATCCTCCGTCTGCTCTGTTTTATAGTTAGAACTATTACAATGGCCAACAGTGACTCCACTGATTTGTACAATGCTACTGAATGCTCTCTCTGCATTTCCTTTTGCCTGAATCCTGTTTCTCAAGAGCAATGGTACTCCATTCAAACATCCAGAGAGCATAAAAACTGGCTGTCAGAAGTCACTACATAGTTATGCTTACAAATTAGAATGTTGGACAGTTTTTGCTTGGAGCTTACTTGCAGGTAATATGAAAATAATCAACTAAATTATTCCCAATGTCTTCTTTGGATAAGTGATCAAGCCATTTCAAAGAAAATACTTTCCTGAAACTGATACATTAAAGCTGTTCAGTTAAATTAATAAAATACCATGAACCTAGCCCATAATGGTAGATCCGTTATCCACCTTGAGATAGAACACTTCCTTCATTAAGAGTTTAATTTTTTTTTTTATTTATTTATGATAGTCACAGAGAGAGAGAGAGAGAGGCAGAGACACAGGCAGAGGGAGAAGCAGGCTCCATGCACCGGGAGCCCGACGTGGGATTCGATCCCGGGTCTCCAGGATCGCGCCCTGGGCCAAAGGCAGGCGCCAAACCGCTGCGCCACCCAGGGATCCCTCATTAAGAGTTTAGACAAAATGGTTTGGTTACTTTTCTCTGTGAGAGTTGTAAGAGATCAATCTCCACTTTAAAAATAATAGGAATAACCGAGGTTGCACCCCTACATTTGGGTATAACTATGTTTATAAACTGTGAATTCCACTGAATCACAAATTCATCACACTCTGTCATATGTTTCCATGCAACACAATTTTTTTCTCATATCATGGTATACCTAATTGTATAATGTAGATAAACGTGATGGTCCAAGAAGATGGATATATACAATCCACACTGTAGAGTGTAGTTTCCTTGCTCTTAAATAAGAATCAACAACTGACTTTGTAGAACAAACATACCATAAAATCAGGTCTTGATAAAAAAAACTACCTTTGTCAAATAGTTTATATTACTCATTTTGCCAGGTTTCTTTCTTTTTTTTCTAGATTTCATTTATTCATGAGAGACAGAGAGAGAGAGAGAGTCAGAGACATAGGCAGAGGGAGAAGCAGGCTCCATGCAGGAAGCCCGATGTGGGATTCAATCCCAGGACTCCTGGATCACGCCCTGGGCCAGAGGCAGGCATTCAACCGCTGAGCCACCCAGGTGTCCCTTTTGCCAGGTTTCTGCAAAAAGTGTTGCAGTTTCAACTGCAGTAAGTTTGTTAAGATTGTGTTGTTGTTGTTTTAATGCACCCACAAACTCAAGCCCATATTACAGGGATCCTTTCAGACAATCAAAAGCAGAATTTTCCAAGCAGACAGCTGTAGTTCATTAGATCTGCCATGAACCGTGAAAGCCACTTGCCAATAGTGTCGAAAGACTATTACTCATTTCAATCTTTCCAAAGAGGACAGATCTTTCTTTGACAAAACATTAGTGAAAAACTGAGCTTGGGGCTGTGACTGGAAAAGCTCAGCACACATGAATGGCAACTCAGTAGAGAAACTAAAGCTAAGCAGAGATAGCAGATGATGTTCTAGCCTTTCACCTTCACATACCAAGATTCCACCTAGATTCCAAGGGGAAAAAAAAAAACAAAAAACAAGGAATAACAACGCATTTGCAGCATGCATGATAATCGTACCACCTGACCTGACAGAACTGTCAATCTGAATGGCAAATTCTCTGCATATGATTGAGTTTTGTAAGCTCAGCAGCTCAAAACAGAGAAACTTAAGGGGCCAATCAAATCAGCTTTGAATGTCAGTGACTGTCCAAGCAACGTAGTTAATCAGAAAAATCAAGATCACACTCAGAGATTGTCCTTATTCAGCAATGACAAAGACAACCAAGGAGACTCCAGACATTTAAAATTCTATAGAATTAAATTGAATATAAGTATGCCCAGCCAGTATGTCAAAGACAAAAATAATATAACCATCTGGACAATCTGTGCAAATATTAAGTAATCTTGCTCTTCATAAGTTTTGAAATTTAGATAACTATTTGAAACTCAGCTAAAATTTAGCTAGGTAGATAGAGCCTGGTGTTCAGTTAGGCGTTAGCACTAATAAGGATTCCAGGGTACAGGTTAAATTCTATTGCTTGATCAAGGTGCTAGCTACATAGGTATCATTAAGTTATAAAAATTCATTGAGCTGTACACTTATAATATGTGAATCTTTGTGATCAAAGAAACTTCGTGATCAAAGACACATCATGTCCTCTAGTCAACTGCCCCATGAATTCAGTCTCCAAAAAAAGCAATACTATCAAATTCCCATTTGATCAAGATCATCGCAGCTTCACACGTACTTATTTTTCAGCTTTTCAAGCTAAACCATTTAGAGAGAGACTCAAGTTAGACATGTTAGACCAATGGAACATGTTTTATTATATTTGGGTCTATTATCTCATAACAGAGCTTTTAACAATGACAATTATTTCTTTTCTAAAGACCTACAAATGTATTTTTTAAGACAGTCCAGATAATCAGGATATTTCACTATTAAAAAGATCTACCAAACCACAATTCAGGCACATTGCTCTTTAATAGTCACAAAGTAGTTTGTGAAAAATATTTAAGATTGAGTACAATGTTTCAGTGGTACAGGACTCTCAAAATATGTGCTATTGATGGCAAATGCAAATCAAGAGATATACTAAGACTGCTGAAAGTACTTATGAAAGATCATGATGGGAAAAAGACTGAGACTCAAAGATGAATTCCAATTTTGCAAGACACTGGTAAAGATTTATATAAAAGTCTAAGAGATGCAAAAGTCTTAAAGCTATAGTTATTTAAAATTCTATATTAGTTTGCTATTTTTATAAGGTGGAATCATTTCTCAGCATCAGCTTAGTCTACTGTATCTACAACTAGAAACCTTAAAGGATTCTCTTCTCTTTTTATGAGCCAAGTGTTACACAAATGTGGGATTAAAAGAGCAAGAGACAAAAAAAACAAAAAGTATACTTTCAATACCAAAAATTCACATGTACAGTGTTATATATATACCATTAAAATATCAAAATTTTGATAGCTAGCAGTATGAGGCTGAGACAAGTAGTAACTGCTTTCATTTCTTCTGAAAACATTCAGTTACTTCCTAAATTTACCTAAATTATTAACAAGGCAGACCTCAGGGTGCCTGGGTGGTGGCACTGCTGATTAAGCGGCCCGACTCTTGGTTTTGTCTCAGATGGTGATCTCTGGGTCATAAGATCAAGCCCTGCTCAGTTCAGAGTCCACTTGACACTCTTTCTCCTTCTCCCTCTGCCCCTACCCTGCTTGCTAGCTCTCTTTCTAAAATCAATAAATAAAATCTTAAAAAAAAAGTAAAGAAAAAAAAGAAGGCAAATCTCACATCAGATTGACTGCCTAAGGTATAGAAAATAATCTTACTGTTTACTATTTGTTTCTTTTAATAACACAGCAACAATTTGTTTTTATTTTTTTAAAGATTTATTTATTTATTTATGATAGACCTAGAGAGAGAGAGGCAGAGACACAGGAGGAGGGAGAAGCAGGCTCCATGCCGGGAGTCCGACACGGGACTCGATCCCTGGGCCAAAGGCAGGCGCTAAACCGCTGAGCCACCCAGGGATCCCCCACAGCAACAATTTTAAATCTGACTCTAGTAAAGAAGCATTCTTCTTCCAAGATGAACATTTACATAAGCTACTATAGCTTACAATTAATATAATGGGTCAAAATTCTGAGAAAGAAAAATGGTTAAATTTGATCTTAACCTTCAGTTAAGATACATTTTTATGCCTATCAAATATTAGTGGCTATGCAGTGCTCATTTTTACCACATTTCAAAAGTTATGTCTTGGGGTAGCCCGGGTGGTTCAGCGGTTTAGCGCAACCTTCAGCCTAGGGCGTGATCCTGGAGACAAGGAACAAGTCCCATATCAGACTCCCTGCATGAAGCCTGCTTCTCCCCGTGTCTCTGTGTCTCTGCCTCTCTCTCTCTCTCTCTCTCTCTGTGTGTCTCTCATGAATGAATGAATGAATGAATGAATAAATAAATAAATCTATCAAAAAAAGTTATGTCTTTTAACATGTATTTTTAGCAAATGAATAGCATAGAGTAATCAGCCCAAAGTTCAAGTCAGTTTCTAATATTAAACAGGATTTCAAAGGAATCTTTAGAGCTAAATTAGTAGCCTAATATTTCCAAATAACCAAAAGTTAAATTAACTATTAGTTGAGCTATATGAAATTGCCATTGCTATAGGTCAAAAAGTCAAATCTTGGCAATTTTGTGTGGCTTAACCTCATAAGTTTTTTAGACAGTTCCAATTCTATAGAAGAGCAAATATACACAAAAAATGTTTATATCATGCGCAAATACATGTGAAAAAGTGTTTCCGAAGAAACAACTAAATTTAATTGTACAAAGAGAAATAATAGTGGGCTTTATGAAAATGGGGGAAAAAAATCAGGTAGTTCAACAGGTTACTGAAATCCTGGTGGTGATCGATAAATCGACTTCTGCTTCACCTTTTATGAAGAGGCTGTACTTAGCAAATCACTGTGTAAGCTGCTTCAATAACAGCACTCCTGCTATCAAGTTTACTTGCAATGATTCCAACAAAGAAATTAATTTCTTAGATGACAAGAAAAGGTTATCTGAAACAGGGAAAACACAGGAGACTAAGCTTTCTGCTAATAAAACAGACAAATATCAGTCTAGGCGCTGAATTCAGAGCTGTTTTAAGCTCTGCAAGATCTGAAGTCCCTGTAGCCTAACTACTACCATTACTTTAGACACATATACATCTACCTATACACACATACTCATACTATATATATATATATATATATATAGCCCCTGTTTATATTTTAGTAAAGTTCCTAGTTATAGCACCAAAAGTTCCATGATCCAGAAACCCAAGCCTGGGCAAACTGGGATTATTGAAAACCCTAATCTACAGCCACAACTTGCATGTGCATGTATGCTTTAACTTGCTTTAAGTTAAAAACTTAAACTTGCTTTATTGATAACTATATCAATAAAATAGGTAACTGGCAATGATCAAATCTGAGAAAGTGAAAACTGCCATTTATCATCAGACTTATTCATTCTGAAAAGGTTTCATGCTTAAATCATATTCATAGAGGTAAACATTGGTAACCTATTACAATTATTCTATGTTATAAATATGAGGAAAATCTCTGTAGCATTCATTAGATCTACATACCTCTTACCAATGATGTAACCTTAAGAAAACTGCCTAACCTCTTTAATTCTTTATTCCCTAGTATGTAAAATAGGGATAATAGCACTTATCTCATAGGGTTTTCATGAGTACTAAATGATGTAATGTATATAAAATCTTAGTACAACACAGTAGCATAAAATTCTCGATAAATGTTACTATTATAGTTGCTAATAGTGTTATTGTACAGTTAAGAATTTATAAGTGCTTTGAAGGTAGCAGTCACCTATTCTTATCTCCTTTGGTGGAAACATTTTGTACTAAAAATAATTTATTTCCTTTTGTAATATTTAGATTTCCAGAATTATTGTTTCTAACTGTAAAAACTATGAGAATCTTGAGTAGTTTAAAAGAAAGAGTGCTTTTATAATAAGATTAATTACTACTTTATATGGAATTTCTTTCTATTATTGAATTTCAACCTCAGATGTAATAGTGCAAGTAAAGAATAAAAATCAGAGCTCCTTGCCCCCTAACTTTAATAAAATATCATACTTAATGGGCTGAAATATAGATGATAAAGTTGTATGTGTGCTAAAAAGAACAAGTGTAAACATTAAATCAAAATAGAGTCAAATTAGATTTTAGAGTTCAAGGAAACCTTTTAAAATCATCCAGTCCAATGCCCTCATTTTATAAATGAGACCCAAAAAAGGTAATTTGTCCAATGTCATATGGCCAGAATCAGAGACAGTACAGTAAGTCAGGTTTCCTGCTATGTACTCTATTTTCAATATGCTTCTCTCCAAATCATAAGTGAAAATCATGAGACGAATTCCTATTTCAAAATTTCTAATAAAAACCATCTTTAAATACACAATGATAATTAAGAGGTGTGATGAGAAGGCTGAGGAAAAATAACTAGAAAAATGTAGTGGAAAATACACTTTGAAGTCAACAGATCTTGTTTCAAATGACATCTCTGTCACTCCTTTACTCTGTGTCAATGGGCAAAGTACTTACCCTATCTGAGCTTCAGATTCTTCACTTGTAAAATGGGGATAATACCACCTAGAACAAATAAATAGATTATAAGAAGGATTAGAATTGCACAATAAGGGCATCCCCAGTGGCTCAGCAGTTTAGCGTCGCCTTCAACCCAGGGCGTGATCCTGGGGACCCCGGATCGAGTCCCATGTCAGGCTCCCTGCATGGAGCCTGCTTCTCCCTCTGTCTGTGTCTGTCTGTCTGTCTCTGTCTCTCATGAATAAATAAATTAATTTAAAAAAAAGAATTACACAATAGTATAATTCCGATAAAAGCTGGGAGTCACACTGCCTATACTAGAGTCCCAATTTTACAACTTCCTTGTTGTTTGACCAGTTATCAAACTTCTTTGAGCCTGGGAAGTACTTTAACAAGAATATGATGGCACATAAGAAATACAAAGAGTTTTAGTGTTATCAATATTACATATGAATCTTCTGCCAGTAAGTGGGTAGTGAATCATAAAAACAACCAATACAACTATTGATAATAATAAAACATCTGCTTTTACAAGTAAAACAGATTTTGACAAAGTCAACATGTTATATAAAAATTGATGCTATCTGTGCTAAAGTATGCCCATACCCTGAAATGTGTAAAAAGTTTATAAGATTGAAAGTGTCAAATTCAAAGAGTACAAAAATTAAAATCTATCAAGCAAATAATCATTCTGTAGTGACATATTTAAGAAAAGTGTGGCTTTCAGGGTTTTGGACTTTAAAATGCTCCATTCACAAGTCAGAATAATATAGGATAAAGTCAGAAATTAGGTAATAGCAGAAGATTTACAAAATATGAAGTAAGGCTAAAATTATAGCAATGACACATTAGAAAACCTAGAGGAGACTGTGTGAGAAGAAACTGTCAGCTTTGGAAGACTGTGTCTATTACAACATGTTTTTCATAAACTCCTAATCAAAAATATAATAAAAGAAAAAGAAACAGTGGAAATTCACATCCAACACATTACCATTTAAGAGAACCAATTCCCAGGTGATTAGAAAAGAGCTATCTATACTTACCTGGCAGGGGAGATACCATGATCACGAAAAGAGCTATCTGAACTGGATGAAAGACATGATTTCTAAATTCAAAGGAAAATTAAAACCACAAAGTTTAAACAAACAGCATGAAAAAAAAAATGCCTCACAAAATGAAAAGGAATAATTTAGTTTCAGCTTTCTCTTTACAAAAATTCTATTTTTAGGTAAGATACAGTGGTTTAAGATGCTACCATGTCTTTAAGCTCCATTTGGTAGGGAAATACCTGTGTTGGCTTTGCTATTTCCAAAGGTAAATAGGAGGTTTTGCATTGAAGTTACAATGTGGACTACTTCAGAGTAACCTCATGCCAAAATGGCACATTTCTGAGGGATGCAAAGGTATTCAATAAAAAGCTTTTAAAGGCATATTTTTAAACTTGCAGCAGGAAAGCTTTTCTGTGTCAAGACAGTAATTCTTTTAACAGCATTGATCAAAATGTCATTCCTTTATGAGTGTACAATACCTTTTAATGGCATACAACAAGCCATTAGGGTTATACACCTCTGTATAGCAGACAGCTTACTGGAAAAAAGGGAACACTGGCCAAGATACAGTCAGTAGGTTTTATGCTTCTAATAAGTGATCTTTTTCCCCCTAACTGCTTCATTCTCAAGTCCTCAACTATCCAAAGATTAAGTGTAAGCTCTCTTCTGTAATTTAGAAGCGCTTGCAACAGAGGTCTAAACTGCAAGGTCTAAACTTTAGCTTTGTAGATACCATATGATGGCTTTGAAAACAGTCTCTCATCCAGGGCCAGCAAGAAATTATTTCTGAAGATTAGAAAAGAATGATGGTTTTGTTTATTTTGCTACTTTGTGAGAAAGAAGCAAGTAAAAAAAAAAAAAGAATGTCATGAGATTATCACTTTTCGAATTTATTTACAAAGCCAAATACTAAAGGAATATTCAAGTTATGTATTACTCTACCACAGAATATCTCTTTAAATCAACTAATAGGGGGTGCCTAGGTGGCTCAACGGTTGAGTGTCTGCCTTTGGCTTAGGGTGTGATCTCGGGATCCAGGATTGAGTCCCACTTCAGGCTCCCTACAATGAGCCTGCTTCTCTCTCTGCCTCTCCCATGAATGAACAAAATAGAATCTTAAAAAAAAATAAGTCAACTACAGTGATTACATAATCTTTGATAGAAGGAAGCTATTTAAAAATTATCTTAAAATACGTCCTTGTCCTTGGGGTATTCTTCTTTAAAGAAAGATAAAATAAATTCTGAAACTATCTAGAAAATAAACATGGGGCGTCTAGGTGGCTCAGTCAATTGAGCATCTGACTCTTGATTTCCACTCAGGTCATGATATCAGGACCCTGGAATGAAGCCCTATGTTGGGCTCCATGCTCTGCAGAGAGTCTGCTTAAGATTTCCTCTCCCTCTCTCTCTCTCTCCCCCTCCCTCCCTCTGCCCCTCCTCCTGCTTGTGCTTGCTCTCTCAAATAAATATTTTTTTAAAAAAGAAAATTTACGTATATAAGTATACAAACTCATAAAAAACTTTCCATCAATTTACCAAATTTTTAACCATCCAGGAAATGGAGAGGTAAGGGGTGCAAAATTAGAAAGGGGGACTATTCCGGCTTTTCATGTTAAGCCTTTACTTACTTTTCACTATTAAAGTAAAACTTAAGTACAAGTAAATTTTTGAAATTACAGAAATATCTCAGATAAATTGATTGTAACATACACCTCGACCTTTGGAAAACTATTTAAGAGCTTCATAGAGCCTAAAAAATATTAGCAATAACAATTACAATCCTGCATCAAAAAAGTAAAACTCCAGGACACCTGGGTGGCTCAGCGGCTGAGCATCTGCCTTTGGCTCAGGGCGTGATCCCTGGATTCAGGATCAAGTTTCATGTCGGGCTCCTTGCATGGAGCCTGCTTCTTCCTCTGCCAGTGTCTCTGCCTCTCTGTGTCTCTCATGAATAAATAAATAAAATCTTAAAAGAAAAAGTAAAACTCCAACTTAACAGACAATACCAGATGTATTTCCAAACCTTTTGCCTAAAAGCAAAGTTTAAAAAGTAGAAAAAACTGTTTCCTTTTTTTTCTTTTTTAAAAAGATTTTATTTATTTATTCACGAGAGACCACACAGAGAGAGAGGCAGAGACACAGGCAGAGGGAGAAGCAGGCTCCATTGAGGGAGCCTGAGGTGGGACTCAATCCTGGGTCTCCAGCATCAGGCCCTGGGCTGAAGGCGGTGCTAAACTGCTGAGCCATCAGTGCTGCCCCGAAACTGTTAGCTTTGAAAAGTGTGAGTGTATGGATATGTGTGGTAGTGTAGTGGGAACAAAGTGGCACCCCCAAAAAGGAAGTTCTTATTAATGGCTTTACAAATTTTATGATCAAGCAGAAGTTTGTTTCAGGCAATATTGAGAACCACAGTATGTACACCAACTATCACTGAAAACAACTAAAAATGCACGGTAATATACAAAAATACCTTCTTAAAAGCATCCTAGTTCATGAGAATAGTAAGAAGTTATCAACTCAAAATCTAAGTGAAAGTGGAACTCAGAAAAATCACAAGGAGATTTTGTTTTTAAGAATATCTGGTCAACCATTTTGACCCAAAACTTACAGACCTTATTTGGGATGAAGGTTAGAAGACAAACATGAACACCACCTAAGAGCCTCACATGAGACTCTCGTCCTATGAAGCTGGGAACTCAAAGGGTCACCCCCTCAATGTGAAGGCCATCAGGAACCTGGGCCTGAGGGACTGTAAGGACAGTTGTCTTGGCAATGAGCAAAGCAGGGAAAACATAAAACCACAAGGTGTTGTAACCACAACCTTGGAACTCAAGTAAATATACATGCTAAATTCTTATCACCAGAATGGATCCAAAAATAAATAAATAAGTAAATAAACATAAACTGGTACATAACTGGTAGTGTCCCCAGAAGCGAGATTGCAGCAATCGCAAATGTTATCTGGTAGAACAAACTATTAAATACATAAGTAAACAAGGCACCGTGAAAGAGAACCAGCAAAAATGAACTTATAAGGATTTCATTTCTTGGAATTGTCAAAAACAGATCATATACATATATTGAAAACAATTTTTAAAGTGTAAACATTTCACAGAACAGAAAATTAAAAATAAATGACCTAGAATATTCAAAAGACATCTATACAAATTAAATACACAATAATTAAAATTTAAAACTTGGTGGAGAGGACATGGCAGATTATCTTAAATGAGGCTTTTTCAATAAAAAGAACTAGAAAAAGAAGCTCAACTTTCAGCATCAGTTCTCTTAAGTCATTGCCAATACTCACTTAGGAGGCTGAATAAAATTGTTAACAGTATCACAGACTGGGGGGGAAATTTTTGAGGTTGGATACTGATAGTGTAACAGAAGAATGAAACCCAGCTATATATCAGCTCAATCTCAGGTTTTATGGAGTTTAACTGTCCATATGCTACCTACTATCAGAAGCAAAACAAAAAACCTTGGGGAAGGTTAGTATCATTCAGATCTTCCAAACATTACATCCAATGTCTCACATTCCATTCACAATTACTAGGCATATCCAGAGACAAAACCACAATAAAATTTAAAAGAAAAGAAACAGATCTACAGGATATACAGGTACTAGAGTTATTAGATGTGCACTTCAAAATACCTTTGATTGGGATGCCTGGGTGGGTCAGCAGTTTAGTGCCTGCCTTCAGCCTAGGGCATGATCCTGAAGTCCCAGGATCAAGTCCCACATCAGTCTCCCTGCATGGAGACTGTTTCTCCCTCTGCCTGTGTCTCTACCTTCTGTGTCTCTCATGAATAAATAAATAAAATCTTTGAAAAAAATAGAAGACCCCAGTTTCCCAATAAAATAAGAACCACTACTTAAATCTGATATCTCCACATAACCTTAATCTGTAAAAATAAAGTGAAAAAAAAAACCCCTCAAAATATACAGCATAACTAAGAGATAAAGACTAGCATAATCCATAGAATCTATGCTTTAAAAAGAGAGATAAATAAAGATCATGTAGAAGAGAAGACAAAGTGACAAAGTACAGATAAAATAAGAACCAGGAAGTGGGAAATCCTTAAAATAGGTTTAAGACCTGTTAGATCCAGCACTGGTTACTGTGGAGTCAAAAAGAAGAGGTTTGTAATCACAAGAAACAGAAGTGACAGTCTTGAGAAGTACCACTTCTAGAGGAGACAAAGAAGTGGTACTTCTTGGATGTTTGGTGGTAGAGAGAAAGAAGAAAACAATAATGGTCCTACAAGTATAAAAAAGAAGCAGAAAATTAGAGGATTCAAACCCTGTCACTCTCCAAAACAAATGCACCACAGATTCAAGATATTTCATTATAGTAACAGAAGGGACAGCTTTTGAACTAAGAAATCTTGTAAACCCTTTAACCATTTTCACTATGAACTATTATTGCTGCTCAAGAAAAATTAAATTTCATAACTGATATGGCAACAACTGTAAATAGGTTTATAAAAGGAAACAGAAAATAAGACCAAAACTCTTCAGCCAATGAACACTACTCTCCAAGGAAGAAGGGAAGGAAGGCAGACAGACAGACTGTAAGGTAGAGATAACTATAATACTATCTCAGCCTGAATTATATATTGTTAAATGGTATTTACAAGTATTGAGGGAAAGACCCTCAAATCAAACATTCAGTAATTCAGAACAAAAATGGGCTCTAAATCTTCACATTAGAAGATGTGAAATGAGAGATATCTGGTCTAATAAAAGAAACTGAGGAGACAAAAGCCATTTTAGAAATGAAGAATAAATTATAAATGACTCAAGAGAAAATTGAATTGAATGAAAATACAGTAAGAGGCACTGAATGAAAGGATGAAAATAGCAAAAGAACAAAATGAAGACTGTAATAAGAATCAGGGAAAAACTGTTAATATACACGAAAGAGAAAGAGGATCCAACACACATAAAATTGTAGAGCTAATATTTAAAACTTGAATATAAAAAAAAGATAACCAGAAATAAAAAAACATGAATGTATATATTAAAAAGGCCTATGAAAGATCTCAGAAATTGACACAAATACTCTATTCTAGGATGTATCCAATACATAATTGGACTTTAAAGGTAAAACTGCACTGGAGGGTATTATGCTGAGTGAAGTAAGTCAATCGGAGAAGGACAAACAGTGTATGTTCTCATTCATTTGGGGAATATAAATAATAGTGAAAGGGAATATAAGGGAAGGGAGAAGAAATGTGTGGGAAATATCAGAAAGGGAGACAGAACATAAAGACTCCAAACTCTGGGAAACGAACTAGGGGTGGTGGGAGGGGAGGAGGGCGGGGGATGGGATTGAATGGGGGACGGGCACTGGGGGGGGGCACTTGACAGGTTGAGCACTGGGTGTTATTCTGTATGTTGGTAAATTGAACACCAATAAAAAATTAATTTATTAAAAATAAATAAATAAAGGTAAAACTGCAAACCCCCACATACCCCACAATTTCAACATATGGCTCCTAAATACTTTTGATGAGAGTCACATAGCCCTTGTCACTGTTAAAGAAACCCATAAAATTGCCTTAGGAAAGAACAGAAAATTGTCCCCTGAAAAATCTGTGGGATGCTGTTCTTCCAAAGATAACAAACAAAAATGTGCAAGGTTTACCAGAAAAAAAATAACAGTTTGTAGCTTAGTAATAGTTACAGGATATAGAACTTCTGCCTTTGTACTCCAAAAATATATTACTAAGGCAATACGCAGAGAGTATTTTGAAGTTCTAGTCCCCTAAAGTAGAATGAACAGTTCCCTAAAGCAGAATGACAACCTTAGTATAGCCATCACATCAAAACCCCATAGGGAGATGCCAGGAGGAAAAAGATGATCAAGAAAATAAATACTATAGGACTTAATACCTAATCAATCACCATGGTTCAAAATCCTGAGAACATTATCCTGAATTTTCAGCCTTTAAAAACCTCTGCTTATTAGTCATCGGGGATTCAAAACCTTTGAACATTAGCTCCCTGTTCTCCTGGGTGGCACCACACCAATAAACAGCCTATCTTTCTTCACTGTAGAAACTCAGTATCAAATTTTATTCGCTTGCTGCTCATTGGGTGGATGAACTCTCATTTGCTTCAGTTACAAAGGTAAAAAAAAAAATCTTCTGAGGTCATTTACAAAGGAAGCAAAATCAAACTGGTATCAGACTGCTCAGCGGTAACATACAAAGAAAGTTATTAGGAGAGTAGGAATCAAGTTTTTTTTTGTTTTTTTTAAGATTGTATTTATTTATTCATTAGAGATAGAGATATAGGCAGAGGGAGATGCAGGCTCCCTGTGGGGAGACCTATGTAGGATTCGATCCCATGACCCTGGGATCAGCTCATGACCTGAGCCAAAGGCAGATGCTCAACCACTGAGCCACCCAGGTGCTCAAGTTATTTTATTTAAACTGACAAACAAAACAATGAAATTCTAAGTGAGCGCCAAGAAGATAACTGAATTAAGGACATTATAAATAATAGCATAAAATAACCACTAGAACAAAAATATAAACCTTTCAAATACCAAAGAAAATATAAAACGGGGTACAATAAAAATATACTATATATAAAGAAAACATAATATGCACAATATATAATGTGTTAGTATAGAGATTACACATAAAGATTTAACTATCTTTAAGATACTTTCAAATTAACTCAGTAAAATTCAACTCTTCAATATATTGCTGAAACTCATCTAAAATAAAGCGATTCAGGGCAGCCCCGGTGGCTCAGCGGTTTAGTGCAGCCTTCGACCGGGGCATGACCCTGAGACCCAGGATCGAGTCCCGCATCGGGCTCCCTGCATGGAGCCTGCTCCTCCCTCAGCCTGTGTCTCTGCCTCTCTCTCTCTCTGTGTCTCTCATGAATAAATAAATAAAATCTTTAAAAAAAAAAAAAATAAAAATAAAAAATAAAATAAAATAAAGCGATTCAAAAAGTAAAAATATAGGGTACAAAGGTCTTCAAGGCAAATGAAAAAAATAAGTAGGTGTTTTAGTTCTGATATTAGACATGGTAGAGCTGAGCCCCCAAAACATTACATACTAAAAAACATTTTATGACCTAAAGACCACATGCAAAATATACTAGTTATTAATATCTACACACCAAATAACATGGCAACTACTTTGATAACATGAGTCCAGGAGAAATAAAAATGCAAGAAAGAAACTAAACAGAAGACCTCAATATACCAAAACTCAGTATAAGACAAATGTACAAAAAATTTCTTTAAGAAGTCATAAACTAAACAAAGCTATGCCAGTATCTAGATTTTTAAGCTCCCACAACAAATACTTTCCTTTCCAAGTGTACATGAGACATTCACAAACATTGACCAAATATTATGTCTCAAAGAATACTTCAATATGTTCCATAAAGTAGAAACAATATAAATAGTGTTCTCTGATCCCATATAATAGAAGTAGAAAATTAAAACAAAATAAAAAGGGTCTTCCACGTGATAACTTTAGAACTATCCAGCAAAGTCTTCAATGACAGCATGTGTTATTTTATGTAAAAGACACTAGACACAAAATAGCACATACTTGTAAATGAAGTTCAAAATGAGGTAAAATGAATTGATGTTAATCAGAGCATTTAAGAAAAAAAAAGATATCCCAACTGGAAAATACATAAAATTATCTCTGTTCACAGATGATGTGATCTTTTATGTAGAAAACCTTACAGATGCCACAAAAAAATTTAGAATAAAAGAATTCAGCCAATAGGATACAAATCAACACACAAAAGTTAGATACATCTATACACTAAAAATGAATAATCTAAAAAGTATGAAAACAATTTCATTTATAATAGCATCAAAAATAATAAAACATTTAGAAATTAACTGAGAAGATTAAAGATTTGTACAATGAACATTACACAACAATGCTGAAATTAAAGAAAATACAAATGAATGAAAACACATCTCATGCTCATGGATTAGAAGACTTAATACTGTGTTAAGATGTCAATACCACCCAAAGTGATCTACAGATTCAGTGCAATCCCTATCAAAATCCCAATGATGTTTTGGAAGAAATAGAAAAACTCATCCTAAAATTTACATGGAATCTCAAGGGACTTCAAATAGTCAAAACAATCTTGAAAAAGGAGAACAAAGCTGGGGACTCACACTTCCTGATTTTAAAAAGAAGACTCAAAAATCAAAACAAGAAATGGAAAACAATACAAAAGATAACCACAGAAATACACAGTGTGACAACAAATTATAATAAAGACATATACTAACAAATTAGGTAACTTTGGTCAAACGACTTTTACAAGGGTAGCAAGACCACTCAATGGGGAAAGCACAGCCATTTCAACAAATGGTGCTGGGAAAATTGGATATCACATGTGAAAGAATGAAACTGGACCTTACCTAACCATATATAAAAATTAACTGAAAAGGGATTAAAGATCTAAATCTAAGACCTAAAATATAAAACTTAGAAGAAACAGGGCAAAAACTTCATGACATTTGATTCGGCAATGATTTCTCATATATGACAACCAAAGGCACATACAACAAAAGATATATAAATCAGACTTTATGAAAAATATAAAATTTGTGCAACAAAAGACACTACCCACAGAATAAAAAAGCAACCCATAAAATAGAATATTTGCAAATCACTAATCTAATAAGGAATTAAAATTCAGAATGTAAAGAGAACTTCTGAAATACAACAACAAAAGGACAAACAACCTGATTCAAAAATGGGCAAAGGACTTGAATAGATATTTCTCCAGAGAAGGTATATAAATGCCCAATAAGTACATGAAAGGATGCTCAGTATCAGGAACCACTAGGAACTAGGGAAATGCAAGTCAAAACTATAATGAAAATACCACCTCACATCTATTAAAAGGACAACTATCAAAAAACAAAGAAAAAAAAAGAAAATAACAAGTGTTGGTGAAAGGTGGAGAAATCAGAACTCTTGTACACTGTTGGTAGAAATGTAAAATGGTACAGCCACTGTGGAAAACAGTACGGCAGTTCCTCAAAAAATTAAAAATAGAATTTCCATCTAATTCAGAAATTCTACTTCTGCATTTATACTGAAAAGAATCGAGAGCAGGGTCTTGAAGAGTTATTTGTATACCCATGTTCACAGCAGCGATATGTACAATAGTTAAAACACGGAAGCAACTGAAGTGTCCATCAACCAATGAATGAACAGGCAAAATGTGGTTTATACATACAATAGAATATTATTCAGCCTTAAAAAGGAAATTCTGCAATATGCCACAACATGGATGAACCTGGAGGACATTAAGTGAAATAAGCCAGTCACATAAATACAAATACCATATGATTCCACTTATGTGAGGTAGATAGTATACACACTATATACAGCAGTATATACATATATAGTAGTCAGAATCAGAGACAGAATATAGAATGACAGTTGCCAGGAGCTGGAGGAAGGGGGAAATAAGTTATTGTTCAATGGGTATAGCATTTCAGTTTTACAAGAGGAAAAGAGTTTTGAAGAGGGATGGTGGTGGTGATAGTTGGAGAACATTATAAATGTATTTAATGCCACTAAAGTGCATGCTTAAAATGGGTAAGATGATAAATTTTATATTATGTATAGTTTACCACAATAAAAAAAAATTTGGAATAAACCTCATTGATGCCGATAATAATGAGAACATTGTAGTTATCTCTGGGAAGATAAGTGGTAATAATTGGGAATGAAACAGGAACTTATGGGATGCTGAGAATGTTCTATATCTTGATCTAGATGTATATATAAATGCCAAAAACAATAAAAAATGTTCTGAACTGTACACTTAAGATTTGTGCACCTGACACTCTACCACATGTCAAACAACCAAAACAATAAAAAATCATGGACACTTCATCAAAAAAGAAACCTAAATGGCCAGAAAACATAAATATGTTCAGCTTCATTAGATACCAAGGAAATGCCAATTAAACTACTACTATAACTGCTGCAAGATTAATACACTATTTTAAAGATTTTATTTATTTATTCATGAGAGACACACAGAGAGACAGAGACATAGACAGAGTGAGAAGAAGGCTCCCTGTGGGGAGCCTGATGCAGTACTCAATCCTAGGACCCCAGGATCACAACTTGGGCTGAAGGCAGACACTCAACCTCTGAGCCACCCAAGTGCCCCAGATTAATACACTATTTGATTGATTGATTAATCATCTCAACTGATACACTATTTGTGACAGTGCAAATTGGTACAATCATTTTGGAAAACTGTTATGTGCTTAGTAAACTAAAATATACAATTCTCTCAAAAAGTTGCTTGGCTTATGTAATTTATTTCAGTCAGGTCGTTAGTCCAGTAGCCACAGTTCTTTTCTAGACATGCTTAGGGGTTTTTTTATGTCTTTTTTTTCTGACCCCATAGATTCCGTCTTTCTTCCTATTTGTATCTTAGGCCTATCAAGGATCAGAAGCAGAGACTTCTCTGTAAGATTCCGTTGAATTGAAAGAAATTCAAAAGATACCATACCTCCATGGTTGAACTTCACTCTGAGACATCTTGATAAATTTTGATACTTTATCAATGAGTGTAACATTGTGGAAAGATTTCATTTATACAAGTGTAGCAAGCCTATTACCTTCCTTGGTAAATTAATTGAGATCTTGTCCTATTCCACAGGCATGGAATATTTCCAGATCTTACAGCACTAACTTATAAATTTTGTGTCATTGTTCACAAAAAGGAAGGTGGACATCACTGATAACCTCAAGACCTCTGAAAATCCTCTTTCATAAAAAAAATGACAGCATTAACAGAAACTATTAAACTTTTTCAGAATGCTAGAAATTAACCAAAGGCTTGCAGCAGTTCAGGGAATGATTATTCAAGAAAAACAGCCAAATCTCCTTAACAACAAATGAGTTTTGTAGCATTTTAAGTTG